>NC_063194.1:4478843-4648843 GCF_017589495.1 Alosa alosa
GAGGCGGTGAACTCGGCCTGGATGTCCCTGAGAGAGGCCTGTCCTCTTCAAAGCCTTACGCCATCTGTGGCCGTTTTAGCCCAGCTTCTCATGGCCCGGTTAGCTCCACAGCTTTAAAAGTGCTCACCGAGGCTGTCAGGCTGTCGGCAGGGCCTGGGCGCGGAGCTCCGTGACAGGGCCCTCGCCGCCGTAGCTGCCTGTCTCATCTGGGAAACGGAGCGGGGGAGCGGGGCTGAGGCCCTCACAGATGTGTCTGGGCCGAGAGGGCCTGGTGGCGCAGCGGAAGCTGGGGGTTAGGAGCTGCACGTCAGGGCAGCTTTGAAGGGTGCCACACAGAGGTGTGAAGCAGGGGTGCAGGGCTAGTAGGGCGTCAGGGGGTATGTGGGGGGTGGGGCAGGGGGAGGGGGTAGAGTTCATCCTAAGGTGAACTGTCCATCAGGAAGAGCCGTGAGGCTGCCGTGCGGACAGATATGCGCCACACCTGATCGCCTGGTGGAGGGAAAAGCTGAGATCTCCCCCCTGATGGTTGGAGTCAGCACTGACAGATCCTCACATAGACACACAAACACACACACACACACACACACACACACACACACACACACACACACGACACCCCTATGGTCTGACACATACACTTTAGTCACCCACATGTTGACCATACCCCTCACACACAAACACACAGACAGTATGCCTGTCTCTTATAGTGAAAGGTGATGACAGCACCAGAACAAGATGGCAGCTGTTTAGAGCACCAGTGGTGTCACTATTTGGTTTTTCGGCAAAATGCTTTCTCTCTAGGAGGGTCCATATGTGAATGAATAAATGAGTGAATGAATGAATGATGTTAATTAAATCAATTTAGATATGGGATCATCTGATTATTGATCAACACACAGGTGTGTTTATTGTGTTCATTGAAAGCCATGAGAAAAATGCTGCAATGACCTTCAATGAAGAAAGAAAGAGAGAGAATGAGAAGTGAGGAAGGGGACACAAAGTGAGATTGTTTACAAATCTACAAAACTAACTCAGGGATGAGCCTCTGCTCTGAAACAGAGAGGAGATTCCTATGGGAAGAAAGCAGTCTCAGAAATCTGAGGTGATTTTCACAGATAACAAGCTTGTCAATTTGTTTACTCGTCTGTTTACCACTGATAAAATATCCCTTTATCTCTGTGTCAGACAGTCTATCTGTCTGCCAAGATATCAGTCTGTCTGCATCACTCTGTTTCTGTGAAGAGAAGAATCAGAGATGAGGCTGATGGGCATTCACATAGGGAGACCTATCTACCAGCCGATCTGTGTGTGTGTGTGTGTGTGTGTGTGTGTGTGTGTACACTGACTAGCCCACATTGTAGTGTGTTTCAAGACAGAGAGAGCAAGAGATACACAAAAAGAGAGAGATACACAAAAAACACACATGCATATCACTGCACACACAGACATGCTCAAAGAAATATATGCAACAGATAATCTATACTTTCTGTATTTACATGGACATAATGTATGTATGCATGCATACTCAATCTCTCCCTTTCTCTTTCAAACACACACACACACACACACACACACACCCTCCCAGTCATCACTCCCTCAGCACTGTTACAACTCTCTCGGCCTCCGGCGAGGCTCATAAAGTCGTTGAGGTCCGGGAGGTCAGGCCAGAGGAGACTCATATCCAGCCGAGCGCTGGCCTCACTCAAGCCTTCCTTTCCAACCAATTATACGGCCTGATTTACTGCCTAGGGCCCGTGGGGGACTGAGGCCTCATCTGGCCCTCACTCGGCCCACCTTTGGCCCACTTAAGGTCGACTCTGCGAGAGAATGGAGGAGAGACGGAGAGGAAAGAAGAGAGAGGGTAACAGACAGGGAGACAAATAAGAAGAGAGAGCGAGAGTAGCACTTACTGCTGCACTAACTAGTTCTTATCACACTCACTTACTGCTGCACTAACTAGTTCTTATCACACTCACTTACTGCTGCACTAACTAGTTCTTATCACACTCTACCTTGATTGTTTCCCTTGTTGGAAGTCGCTTTGATTAAAAAGCGTCAGCCAAAATGTAATGTAATGTAAAGAGAGAACCAGAGAGCTAAACAGTCCAAGATAGAAAGAGACTGAACTGCCTCACAAGCTGAATGTAAAGAGAGTAAGAGGGACAGCAAGGGAACGAGGCAGAGGGCCAAATATAGAGAGGCACCCAACCACCACATGTCTAATGAAGAGAGGGAGGGAGAGGGGAAAGGAGAGAAATGACACAGGGATGCGGCAGAGGGTCTAATCAGCATTTTATAATATGTACATTTGAAAGTTCAATTAGTTTCAGGGTTAATTGCGTTGACACCATTTGACCTAGCACTGACATAGAGGCCAAAGACAAAAGAACACAATGAGTGACATTACATTGTAAGGAATGAAGTAGAAAGAAATACAAACACAACCAAATAAACCGTTACACTACCAGCAGGGATGTAGTTGAGGTTAAACGCTAGTACGCAGTTTATCAACCTCTGAAATGTCAGAAAAAGAGTTTATCCACTCTTATTAGAGTTTATCCACCTCTCAAAAGAGTTTATTCACCAATTGCAACTTTTAACATTAAAAAATCGCACTGTATTATCCACATTCACAATATCTACACTCATCAATACTCTAGGAACCATTTACTGTAATACCATTGGTATTGTTGTAAACATTTGACAATAACCTCTGCCATCATCAAACATATAGTATACTCTTTGGATCCTGTGCATTTATCCCAATCCGTGAATTAGTGAAACACACTCAGCACACAGTGAACACACAGTGAGGTGAAGCACACACTAATCCCGGCGCGGTAAGCTGCCTGCAACAACAGTGGCGCTCGGGGAGCAGTGAGGGGTTAGGTGCCTTGCTCAAGGGCACTTCAGCCGTGCCTACTGGTCGGGGTTCGAACCGACACCCCACCGGTTACAAGTCTGAAGGGCTAACCAGTAGGCCATGGCTGCCCCTGTTCTGAATGCCTTTTTTAAAAATCCGATACCGCATGGAGCAGTCCACCTCACCGATATTACAAAATTCATAGTTTACCCACCTCTTATTTTACCACTTTATCACTGACTACCAGCCATTTTTGGTGTACACCTACTATCAACTCCATATACTCAAGGTGTCACCATCACCTTCCTACCCAGTGAAGGGGCAGAACAGGGGGCTGCGCACCAGGGCTTTTGGCAGGAGAGGTGTAAGAGGAGCGTGGCCTTTGGGTGATGAAAGGTGTAAGAGTGGACCAGCGTCCTTGGGTCTGTGTCATCCTGGGCACGTCAGGACCTCTGCTGGAGGCATTCACACACACACACGCGCACACACACAAACACACACACATACGAACACACACAAGCGCACAACTTCACTAGCAGATACACACTACTATTCCACACATGCAAAAACACTCACACCCAGGCACACAAACTTTACACATGCACACACACACACAAACACAGACACTCTCACACACGTACAAACACATTCCTGATGCTGATGTAACCTTAGATGTCCCAATTAATCTGATACTTAACCTTTACCACAAGAACACTCAGACCTATGAGACCAAGGTCATGTCACATCTTACTCAGCTGGGAAAGCTTACTGACAGACAGAGAGAGATCCATCTATCTATCTGTCTAAATGTAAATGTTTTCATCTAGATGTGGACAGACAAATGTCAGATAGATGGATGGATAGATAGATAGATAGATAGATAGATAGATAGATAGATAGATAGATAGATCCAAGCATACATACAGAGCTATGTTGAAAAACTAGTCTTAGATTATGTTGAAAGATTAGCCTAGCCTAGCTCATCCTCTTGAAGGAAGCAGGATGTTTTAACACTGACTTGTCAAAGCTCGTCCAGGGCCAATTCTCTCTGAGGTGGAATTTGAGAGGTTCATAGTTCAGAGGTCACTTGACATGACCTAGCTGTGACCCGGCAGAGAGGACAGGCGCTGAAGTCTGCATTCTTTCCACTACTGTACAGTGTCGAGTTTCCAGCAGCAACGACAGAGATCACATGGCACTTACCCAGCTGGCCACCATGTTTACAGTATATAAAACAAAATGTTCTGACCGATCACAGACGGTCTATGCTGTTCTGACCTTTCAGTGCAAACCATACCGTAAACTATGATGTCCAGCAGGGGTTGGTTTTTTAAGTCTTCATGGACTATTTGCCAAAAACGTATCATTTTGGTTTGCAGATTGGATAATGGAAACTAGTTGTAGATGCAAAATAGCAATCCTGTATCACTGTGCAAGAAAACAAAGGTGGTAAATGTAGACATGCTTTAGCTTTCCCTCTGTAAGTTTTTGGAAATATTCTGATATTCTGATCTGTCTTGCTGTGTTAAGGATAGTCCTTGGGTGAGCCACAGAAATGCAGAAATTACGAATGATTCCCACATAACTGCAGGATCACCACAGCAGACCACGGTTCGCTCTCATTCTCTCTCTCTCTCTCTCTCTCTCTCTCTCTCTCTGCCCTTTCAGATTCCTGCCTGTCCTCAGCATGTCATCTGGGCCTATCGGTAAAACCAAACCCCTCTGTCCTCTCAGCCCCTCTCCCCTCTCTGTGCTCCCCTCTGCTCACCTCTCCTCACCCCCCACCCCACCACTCTCCACGTGCCCAGATCCCTCACCTCCCGCTGGGCTTCTTGACAGCCTGTGATGCCTTACAAGCCTCCAGAGGTGGAGGAGTAGAGCACGGAGGACTGGTTCTCTGGTTTACTCACCCACATGGCTGGCCAGGGAGCCTCCACATTCCAGCCCACGCAGGCTTGCAACACGGCCCAGGAATGAGCTCTGCTCCTGCGGACAGGCTCCTGTGGGTGCCTGAGCATGGCGGGACAGTGAGGGGGAGTGGAGAGGGGGATAAGGAGAGGTGTGGACGGAGACAGACTGAAGATAGAGGGCACGAAGAACAGCATCTGAACAGGAGAACATTTCTTTACCTTGTCCATTCCATACCTTGCTCTTATCATTCAGTCTATTGATCATTATAAACTACTAAGCACTACTTACAACTAGACGTGCTAATTGTAGCACTTAACACCTGAATAGAACTGACACTTGACGAAATGGAAGTAGCACTTAGTTAGTGCTGCACTAACTTGTCTTTATCACAGTCTACCTTGATTGTTTCCCTTGTTGGAAGTCGCTTTGGTTAAAAAGTGTCAGCCAAATGTAATGTAATATAAGGAATATACAGTATCCTATGTGTATGATGTATTGATGTCTTTACATTTAGAGAGAGAGAGAGCGAGAGAGAGAGAGAGAGAAAACTAGTTTCCCTGGAGGCTCTGGCACCCATTTTAAAGAGTGAGCACCAACTGGGAAATTAAAGGCGGATATATCCAGGCCCACCCAAAATCGACAGACTGCCCATCCATAATGATTTAGAAAATATTTTTTTGTTTAACTTTCGCATATTATCTTGACTTGGAATGTGTTTTGTCACGCTAATTGTTAGAATTGTGTGTTAATTAGTCTAACATTAAAATTCAGGACGCAACCTCTATTGAGTGACGTTACGTTATGCATCACTTCTTGTAGCAATAGTGTAGCCATTATGGATGTAACAGCTTGACAACTGTTGAGTGCATCTAACAGTTTTCATTGATACTTTGTCTTTAAAAAGTCTGAGGGACTAAATCGAAAGAGACCTTATAACAGACACAGGCAGACACTGGATTTTGATGGATCAACCTAACCACTTCAAAACCTAGACGATGACTGTAGTACCAAGGTAGGTCAATGATTCGGGGTTAGCTTCTGCTTACTTTGCGAAATAGGTGACATATTTAAGCAAATTACTTGTTGTGTTGTCGGTAATTTTTCCCTGTTAGAAGGGACAATAAATAACATGTTTGAGGCAACAATGTAGCCGACACATGCACTTTATCGAACGTGTTGGCGAGGTTGGCGAGCAACACTCACAACAAGTCTTACTGATCCTAGCACTCACCAGCCGTTTTAAACTGACAAGTAACTGTTAAAAACAGCACTCACCGACGCACTTATTCTTACTGTACTCTAATGTTCTTTTAAACTGTCCTAAAATTGTGAGAATTGTTCTAAAACTTACTGTTTACCATGTTGTTAGTCGCTTTGGTTAAAAAGCGTCAGCCAAATGTAATGTAATGTAAATGTAATGTCTAGCAAACACAATATAACTGCGACATGAGTTGTTTTGTCAAACCACAATTTGTCCACTCTTCTTCATCATTCTATCAAAGATGTTATCAGTAAACTGGTATGCCCAATTGGCATTCTGCAACATGTGATGAAACCTGTATGAGAACCAGTTTGAAATCTTATAGTAGCCTAGTATGTAGGCCTACTCTTTGAATAGGCTTTACTCTCGGGTTGTAAGTCACACACGCACACGCACAGAAAAATTCACATACACACATACACTGGTCATCTGGTGGACAAATACACATTCTCAGCACATTTGTAATATGGTGACAGCTTCCTTATTTCCCCGTTATGTTCTAGTAAGCACCTCAAAAACAGCACCTTCTTCCCCACCCTCCACTTCCACCTTCCATACCTCTGTCTCTTCCCCTCTCTCATTTTCTTTCTCTCTCTCTTACACACATATCCTGATCTTCACCATAGTTCTAATAGTTTAAATACATATGCATTGAATACGCAATATTAAAATTGGCTTATGCTGACGCAAGTCACATACACACATGCATACGTACACAAACACATATACACACAAGCTGACAGAGGGGTGCCAGTGAGGTCACTTTTTGACCCAGGCGTCCCATTCCGTTGCGCATGTTAAAAATGAGCGTGAGGACAGTCGGACTGCATGAGGTCGACAGCAGACTGACAGTTAAGAGCCGGTATTATTCTTGGCCTCGGATCACATGAAGGGAACGAGGGAAAAGAGGGAAAGAGAAGAAAAAGAAGAGAGGAGGAGTGGAGGAGCGGAGGAGGAGTGGAGGAGCGGAGGAGCGGTCACTGGCTGTGAAGAAACCATGCCGGTTTGGTGCCGCCAAAACCACAAACATACCGCCGCGAAAAGGACAGAGAGAGAGAGAGAGGGAGAAAGAGGGAGAGAGAGAGAGAGAGAGAGAGAGAGAGAGAGAGAGGAAAAACAAGAGGGGATGACAGGCCATCCACCCCATGCAGCTCATAATCTCTCTCCTCTCTCTCTTTCTTTCCATCCCTCGCTCGCTCTGTCTTTCCCTTTCTGTTGACCTCCCTCTCTCTCTCTTCTATTCCCACTGTGAAGGGTGGGTGTATGGGGAAGGCCATGAACAAATGCACTTCATATGACCCAGGTCTTTCTCAGCAGTCGCTCACCCCCAGGGCTGCAAACACACACATATACACACACACACACTAATTCACATACACCCATATACACACACACACACATATATATATATATATATATATATATATATATATATATATATATATATATACACACACACACCATTTTTTGTCATCTGGTGGACAAATACACATTCTCAGCACATTTGTAATATGGTGACAGCTTCCTTATCAAATAAGGTGTGGGCAATATTGTTGTTTTCAATTGTGAGATGCTTACACTGATAATGAAAGGATGGCAGCACTCTCTCTGGCTCTCTCTCTCACACACACACACACACACACACACACACACACACACACACACACACACAGGCATTCATGGCACTTGAGTATTTGCCATCTCATAGCCTATACTTAAACACAAACATGCTTGTGGAATCCATTCGTGCATAGAGACATGGACACGGCAAATGTGTGCGTATCACACATCCAACCACAAACAGCTACAATTTTCAACACGCATGCACACAGATGTAGAGTGTTACAGAGATGGATGCAGGGGCCACGTGCAACCCCATCTAAACACACACACACACTTACACACACACACACACACACACACACAATTTTGCACACAGTTTGAAACCCAAACACTGTCACACACGCACTCATAAACACAGTACAAGAGAGAGCATGAGCATGTGTATTCTCTGAGCATGTGTATTCTGTATAACACGTGTGCACACACACACACACACACACACACACACACACACACACACACTCCTTCTCTCCCTTTCCATTTGCTACCAGAGCGAGGTGGTGTAGGGTGTCTGGCCGGGTGTGTAATAGCAGGGAGTATATTGTTTATTGACAGTGATATCCTTGAGAAAGCTGACAGCTCCCGTGGATAGGTTTCACCACACCACACATTACAGCCCAACCAGCAGCGCCTGGCCTTGAGCTGTGAGTACAGTTAACACCCGTTAACTATACTCGTGTGGGTGTGTGGTTGTGGGTGTACACATGCACTGTACACCGTTATGACCATTAACACCCAGCATGCGTGTTTATATGTGTGTGCATGTGAGTGTGTGTGTATCAGTTCAGTTCAGTCAGAGTCCTTTTAGGCAAGTCCCTCCACTTGGCGGCCATATTGCAATGCATTTTGGGCACTTATCGGGCGTCTATTTCGGGCAGAAATGCGCCTGCAAAAGGCTTCACGACACCAACCTCGCTCTAGCTGCGAGATCACAACACATGATTGGCACGATGTATTCGCAACATACCACATGATTGGCACGATGTATTCACATGTCAACTTTTGTCGGCGGAAGGGGCGGAATATGGGTAGACGACTGCCATGCGTTAGGAACTAACCCCATATATTTCTATGGGAGATTCTTTGAGTGATGTGTCTCCTCATTAGAAAGTCTCTGGTTCAGTTCAGTTGAGTTCAGTTTACGGTCATCATCACACAGAGCAGTCAGTACAATGAAATTGCAATGTCAGTCAAGGCAGAAAAATACACATATTAACCATTTATTTATGTCCACATGAATAAAATGGTACAGGGACACAAATATTAAGAATGCAGTACAATACATATGCAAACCTATGGACCAGTAGCATGCACCAGGTATTCACAATATCACTTAACTTAAGTGATATATAACTTAACAAGCACAATACTCAGTTCTTAAGGGTATAAGTAGCAACGTCTCCGCCGTATGTGGCGGCTGCCAATAATAGCAGAGATGGCACAGTACTTTGCAAGCTGTTTAGCCCTCCCTTTGACATACATACATACATACATACATACATACAAATAAATAGATATACAATATAGGACAGGATAAAAACAAATAAACCAGAATAGGATGTAGATTTTATATGTGCGTGTGTTATATTTTATATGTGTGTACATGTCAGTGTTGACAGTCAGTGCATGCATGCGAACGCATCAGGAGTAACAGGCATGTGTGTGACTTTGTGCCAGCATGTGTCTTATGTGTATGCGTGCAAGCTTACGCTTTATGGAGGATTGAAGAAAGAATGGCAGGATAAGGAGGAAAGCTAAGATCAAAGACACAGTATGAGCGAGATAGTGAGTGTGTGTGTGTGTGTGTGTGTGTGTGTGTGTGTGTATGCTATGCTTAGATGTGCACATATTCCATCGGAATGTGCAGCATTTAATTTGCATCTGTTCCCAAATCTTTCACACTCTTTCTCACCCTGTCACTTACTGAACAACTCCTGGGGTCGATTTTCTATGGTGAGAGTGATAGAGGAAAGAGCAACGAGAATGTCTGTGGTTAGGGAATCCCAGACCATGTGTGTGGAGACCAAGAGAAAGAGGGAAGGAGAGGGAGAGAGAAAATACACCCCAAAGCAACCTTTCTCTGTACGCTGGCAATTGACAAGCAGCCATCAGCAAGCAGCAGGCAAGCCTTCTCCATTCCAGAATGTTGTCTCCTGACTCTTAAACAACCCTGGGATCGTGCACAAACCACAGCAGTCAGTGTGATCATAATCAATATGCAATTTCACCAAATGGGATTCTATTGTGATTAATATACAGTTCAGATTACACTCAGTTAAGAGAATCACAAAAGGCGCACAAGGACATTTATTTGGAATCTAAAGAAATGCACTTTAGTGTGATGACACACAGACTTGTTCTGTTATAATTGAGGTGGTACATTTGGTGGTTCATCAGGTTATTCTTGTCTTCCTCTCATTAGTGACCGTTGTGGTTTGTTTGGTTGCTGTGAGGTTGAGTCGGGGTTTGTCCAGGGGTCACAGAGCTGTTTACCCTCATAGCTTTCAGCTGCTAATTCTCCCTCTGAACTACAACAGGCAAGTGTCCACATGCTGTGTTGACTTGAAGTAAACACAAGCCATTGTGCTAGCTAGCCTTATTCAGCACCCACAGAGGTGTGTGTGTGTGTGTGTGTGTGGTTTTGGACAAGTCATCTGTAAACCCACCTGGAATAAGGACATGGGGTCAATGGTGACCAACAGATGAAACTAATTTCACAGTTTGCTCTTTCTCTGTATCACACATTGGCTACACACACACGCTCATTCTATCTCTCGCTCTCTTACAAAAAATTAATTATCTGACTGTAAACTGTAATATTTTTCACAGCCTTTAATGTCATTACACACTTAGAAAATAATTGATAATTGATAAAGTGATTGATAATGATAAAGTGATTGATAATGTGTTACATGCTCCAAATGTAAAGCACTTTGAGCTGCATTCTGTGTATGAAAGGTACTATACAAATAAAGCTTATTATTATTATTATTATTATTATTATTATTATTATTATTATTATTATTATTAGATCATTCATCTGCTATCAATATCATGTGACTTTGCAGTGGCCTCACCCTGATAACAATTGCTTGGGTGCCTCTGAAAGACCTTAAAGTGACCATAGTTGGCCTCTTAGGGGCGCATGACGTCACTGAAGACCTTTGCCAAAGATACAGATGACAACATGACCATTCAACTCCGTAAATGTGATCTTTATCATGTGCGCCCAGTGAAAAATACTCCATTAGGTCGACACATTGACATATCTGGACGTGAAGTATCGATATTACAGTCGATGTTTGTGGCTGATAGTTCACGGTGTAGTTGGCCTTTTTTTGGCTAAGACGTCATGCTAAGGGGACATGGAAGATGATATTATTGGACTCAGTCGTCTGCAGGGTAGGCCTATGACCGATACGTCCACTTTGAGCTGAGTTACGAGTTCCATCATGTGGTTCTGGTCTTTGGTTGACGTCTTCCCTGGCCTTCCTCAGTCGTGTCAGGCATTCTAGACTGATAACCTTTTGATCTGAATTCACCCAAGAATGTGATGCAAAGCAGAAATGAGTTGTGTTCTTTCCCAAGAAAAGTGAGGCACGATACTTTCACACCTTTTAAAACTAAAGTTGACCATTTTAGTGATCGATCGTCTTTTTATAGCCTTTATCTGAAATAGTCAAACGGAAAAAATAATCTACCACAACATTAAAGAACAAAATATGACACAGGGATACCTTAGTTCTTCACTACGCTTTCATGAATGTATTTTCGTTTTATCATGGCTTGGGAGGCAGGCTTGGCCGCGGGGTCGTTGAGAGTTCAGCCGCGGTTCTTAACATATTCAGTTGTATGAACCATGACGGCCCGCTGAGAGAGTCTTTCTCCTCCTTGAGTTTGATGGATTGTGTGGAAAAGCCACTTTTTTAGTCGAATTCACATCGTGAGGGCAAATGCTAGTGATAAGACGTCCATAAGAGGTGTTTAGCTGTATTTATGAACTGTGTAAATAAATGGGTTAGGCCATTACAGTTAGCAGTAGCCTAGCTAATACATTTAAACAGTAGCCTGTAACTTTTATGTATTTTAATATGTTAATCATGAATAACTTTATTAACGTTTGTAAAGCCTGTATAGCCTATAAATTATGTCTATTTAGCAATTTTGTCTATATGGACATAGATGAGGCTAAACACATGCATATAGATATAGCGCCTGTAAAATTCTTTGTAAACTTTTTTTAATACACATTTTGAAAAAAATGTCAATATCTGACTTCAAATGTTTTCAGTTTGACGTGGTATTAATGGTGGCGTGGATGTTATGCTTCGACTTTTATTAATAGGCTAATGATAATAAAACGTTTATTTCTCATAAGCTTTATGCAATATATACACACTAGCTCCATTCTCTCGCAGAAGAACAAATTAATTATGCCCGGAAAGCAACAATATTTTTGAAGGAGTTAAATATTTAGACAGAAATTATAGGTTTTAAGTTTAACGCTCCATATCCTGATAAAACACCTGATGCGTATGGAGCCAAATACATTTTTTAAAACCGACCTGTGTCTAACGTTCATTTTACGCGTGCATGGGAAATAATATTCCCAATATAATTAACTTATTTAATTAACTAAAATAGTTTGACAGTGATGGATGCTAGGGATCAACAGGTTTTATATTTTCACTTCAAAATTAGATATGGAGAAAACACACACAAGGAATTGGTGCAGTAGTTTTAGAATGTGGACATTTAAAAAAAAAAACAATGCCCTAACATTAGGTTGTATTTTACCTTTGTGTGGCATCAATAAAAGTGATAAGCGATTTTTATAGTTATTGTTTGTATTTACTATTGTATTAGTTGTCTCTATAAATATAATTGTATAAATATGTAGGTTTCAATTCTATAATATATATATTTTTTTACCGTGAATTGTTCAAGCTAAATCATCGTTTATCCGTTTGCAAATGACAAATCATAATTTATCCTAATTAATTATAGGTTAGTCTATTGGACATGAAAGTCTTTTTTGCATATATTACCACTTGAAAGCGTGAACCCTGACCTGATCATGGCTAAAGAAAACAGCAACAACGATGTTAGCTCTGTGAGGGGAGGTGTTGCTATCGAAACGGTGGGTCTCTTCATCGACATAAATAACATAACGGATATTTACAGTACGGACGAAACATTACATGGACACTGGACTATAGAGGGGGGAAACTGAGGGGGAGGGGAATGAAGGTGAGTCTCTCTAGAATGTGGACAGGACAAAGTGAAGGCCCTGGAGAGGTGCTCCAGGGCACAGGCTGGAGAGAGAAACCTGCGGTTGACCCCGGAGAGATGGAAGCTCATCGCGGCTTCTGACAGCCTGACCCCCGCCTCTCCCGAATTAATTTGGGCCTGAACTCTAGATGAACCTAGGCCTGGAGAGTGGGCAGGCAGGCTGGGCTGTTGGAGGTAGGGCCCTGGGCAAACCTATCCGCCTGTGTAAATATTGAAGCAGTCCGTCAGAGGGTCGAGGGATGAAATGGAACTGTCAAGTCCGCGTAAACTTTGCAGAAGAGGTGAGGCTACGAGAGAGAGAGAGGGGGGAGAGCAAAAAAAATGGGCAAACTCGTTTCCTCATCCTCAAATGTTCCCGACCCCCACCGACCAACCATGCCCTTCCATCCACCTCGTCTCCTGTTGTCAGCACCCAAAAACTCAACCCAATTCTCATTCAGCAACACCCGCGCGCGTTCACCTGCGGCACTCCCGCACAAGAAAAGATGGACGGCCTCCAATTGGGTGGTTATAATTTGAGAAAAAGGGAGACCGAGAGACTGTGTGGACGGAAGTGTGTGTGTGGGGCAGAGCATGGTGAGATTCTTTCAGGGTGAACTCATTGGGTAACCCCCTGACTTCTGTTTTCTTTCCCATAACTCATCCCAAGTTCAGGGGGCTGAAGTTTCTGCGCTCGTCGGCTCTGTTTTATGTGCTGACTGAGGATTTGGATTTGCTGAGATGTGGAAGCCGCGCTAGGCCAGATAAAATTATGAGTGTATCGATAACAGCCATTAAACGATGAAAATGAAATCTAGCCCTCTGCGTGAACAAGGTGCAGCGGGGCGTTCTGGTGTCGTCACGTTTATCATTGAGCTCTTTTATCAGCTAGTTGCGTTATAGGCAGTGCTTGACATCAGTGGACATTAAAAAACAGAAAATAGAAAAGGCAAAAATAATAATGCTTTAATGTATAATGTATGCCTGGTGCACTACTGTTACCTTATAGAAACTTTTATAGGCATTCATTTGTGAATGGACACTGTAGCCATGAATGCTGTCTTACTAAAATAGTCCTGAATTATAATATAATTTGGTGCACTTTGGTGCGTAATTCTGTGCACTCATTAATTATAATGCAGATAGGCTGGCAGAATGGAAATTATAGTTGTAATAAGTCTCTGCTGTATCAGTGCAGGTAGTATCAGTGACAGCCATGATTAATTTTAAATATTGCATTGACCAATACATATGCATCCCTATCTGAGATGGATCTGTATCCAGCCGCTTCCTTGTGTATAAACAGCTGTGTGGTGTGGCACCATTGTAAACATATCACTATACTCTTTAAGATATAAAATCACTTACAGTATAATGCTCATATCTGCACTTTGCTTGGGGTAAAGTATTTCTTCATTCAGTATTCACTGAGAGGACTTAGATAACCCTCAGGGAGCAATTCCAGTCCATTAACACTGGGTAAACTCTTACATTGCTCATATGTGACGCATACAAAAGTCTTCTATGAAGACATGGGCAAAAAAGAAAGTGTCTGTGTGCAGGCAAACTTTTCTAGTGCGTAACAAAAACCTTTTTGGACACCTCTATGACATTCTATTGCGCACGAGAAGCCTTCTGGTGTCCATGTTACTTTTGATCATCCATGATGTGCTTTATCTTGTTAGCTGCTCACTTGTTATTCAAAATCTACTCTGCTGTTCATTAAGTCCTGTTCTAATGTCATTTCATTTCTGAGTTAGACGGGAGTATAGACCAGGCTGTTTAAAGGCCTGTTTGGGGGTAAAGGACAAATGCCCAAACAGCGTGCAAGGACATATGACCATATTAGCGCTCCTGCGCTTTGAGAACTGTCATTACATTTTTCTTGTAATGTTAACATGAGCTATGATATAGGTATATTCTAGGCATACTCTATACATATGTATTGTTTTAGGGCTCTTTGCGTTTCCCGAACAACGACTAAAGTTAGCGCTGACCTATGGTGCGATGCATTCTTCAACTATCAAAGCCTCCCAAAAATGTACCGACGTTGTGCATTTGAGCCATAGTTAAGACGCTTGAACTAACTTATTAATCAAGTGATGAACTGTAGCACGTTGACGTAATCACTTGTCTACCCCGGTTTCAACCATTTCCCAAATTAGGTATATCATTACAAATGAATGCATTCTCATTCATACCCTACAACCTAATAAAATATCAATTTTGACATTCAATTAACTTTTACAGGACTCTACATATCGAAAAGATGTCCATTGTGGTTTACAACAAGTTCCTGTCACCAGCTGAATGGATCAGTTGGCGTAGAAGTACCATCAAGAAGTTGCTCCTATTGATGATGATGGGATAATACCGGTTAGATTTATTTTTTAATGTGCGCATTCATCATGCTTATACCCTGCTATAAAACGGAAAACACATCCCATCTCTACAACATGAGAATATTGAGGCAACAGGTTAAACGTTCTCAACTGAGAGCAGAGGTTCAACATAGCAAGATTGTCTACAGGTGTGTGAATTCACCTCCGTGCTCGTTTCATACAAGTGGGTCTTGCATGTGCTTTGCTTGAGACATCTTGAAGTGTGGTTATTTGGTGGTTTGGTGGTTGATCTTCGGTTTTGGTAAACACTTGCATCGCTCGATTTGTTATAAGGTGGCTCAAGCAATCTGTTTGTGTAGTCTAGTCTATGTTTTGGTCATATCATTTTCATATTGGCTATGGGATGTGATTTTAGTCATGACTGGCAGAAGAATGAAAATATCGCGTTTTTAATTCTTGTCCTTGGATTATTATATTCATAGCAATCACCTGTCAAGTCCTGGAACACTTAAGATCTAAATAAAATTATCACCTGCCATAATTACATAATTATTGAACACCTGCTTTGACAGTGTGTGGAGTCCAGACTTGACAGCGAGAGGAGTCCAGTCCGTTGGTCTAAATCCATGTCTTGAAAAGAGCTATTGTTCAGGAATCACCACGTGATACGGTGGTGTGTGCTCTGGAGAAGATAAACTGGCTTGTACATTCATCTGTGGAGTTCGTGGACCTCTGCCTTAACAGTCTACACGCTGGGGAGAAGGCTTGGCGGTACTCCAACGCAAGAATTGAAATGCAACATCAGTCTTGTGGGGAAGTAACTTGTTCCTAGAATGTCTGCTTCAGTGGCTCGTGAGGTAGCTGGCCCGCTCTGGAAGCTTTCTGGCGAGGGGAAGCAGGCGCGTCACTCAGGCCCTTAAAAAGTGCTCTTTTGTTGGACCATGGGGGTTTGTAAGCTAGCCAAAATGGATCCTGGCACGACGCAGACCATTCCAACAATGATTATTTCAAACCACAAGTGTACAGTCGAGGTTCATTTTTACTCAGACATTATAATTCACAACCTAAAGTCCTGTATACACAAAGCAATGTGACGATGTTGTTTTAACATCTTCACTGAGACTAAGTCTGTCGGATAATTGGCCACTGATTTTATTTAAATTATTAATAGCAACCCTGAATGTGGTCAAATTCCCCCCATGAAACAATTCTCACTGTAGCTAATGCAAGTTATACATTTTGAAGGTGTTGGAAGGTTGCTAAATTTTCAAATAGTAAAACATTATGGGCTACTTGATTTAGTGAAAATGAATCATATCTTTGGTACACAGTCAGAATATTCACGTGACATAGGTTTCCAAGTAATGTTTTTATATTTATGTTCTATAAATACTATTTCAATTCTTTATTACCAATTGTTTGTCTCCACTGTATTTGCCATGCAAATAAAATGTTTAAATACCATTTCCACACCTGCTAGTGACAGAGTGGCATTGTGGTTTTGTTTGCATGTGTTTTTCCATTCGATTTAGAGCTTTTTTGCCAAATATGTACAGATCTCCACACCACCAGTGAAGGTGGGTAACGGAGTCTGTTTACATGTTTAGATATCCCAAAGGCGTCGCGAGGTAAAAAGGTCAGCGCCAGTCACTAGAAATCTCGGCTGCATTCCACACACAGCTCCTCGCACAGCCAGGCTTAATTCGCTGGCTGGTGGTCGCTCTCTCCGGAGTGCTGGGGTGAAATCGGACCTAGTAAAGACAGGGATTCCCCCCAGTGAACGTCCGTGGCAGATGTATGTGTTTTTTGAAAAAGTGTGGGGTTTGCTTAGTGCAACATGGACAGATAGCGAGCAGCCTACATTCCTTGATTGTAGATTATCTAAATGTATCATAGTAAATGTCACGTTACAGTAAGACTTTTGCTGGCTAGTGAAATATAGCCTACCCTACTCAGTCTCAACACAGAAATTAACCAGAAAATAAAATGGCAAATTGTGTCTGGAGAACTTACTTTCACACACGGACGTTGTAAAAATGTAACTTTATTTGAGGTAGTTGCAAAGATGAGACATAATTGAGACTTGTAGGGGTTTCAGAATAAGACACACAGACAACTAATAAAACTCAGTTCGCCTGTGAACAGATTCTACGAAATACATTCAATTGTCCCAAACCAATAAAACAAACTGGGGCATAGCCTACTAAAACACTGTGCTGCCATACTTCAGCTCACCAATTAGCTAACGCATTTTGAAAACCAGATCCTTTCACAGGAACAGGTGCATAAACATTGCATGATAGCCTACATTTTCCTGAGCTTTACTCTCTAACAGATAACAGAAATAAATAGCTAGGCCTACCCATCCATAACGACAATCAAATATCCTATAATGCAAGTTATTCTTTGTTTCACATTTACAAATCATTTTAAAGAATTATGTATTTGAATTTAATTGTGAGCTCTCTTATAAAAAAGTACAAATCTGACCGTGGTCTGTATAACGATACATTTAGATAACCAACGTTATAAGACAATACCCTGTAACCGTAGTGCAAAGGGTTTTAAGCGAACCGTGGGACAAAAAAATAAACATATCAATTTAAGAGTGAAAATTGCCAGTGTTACACAGACCAAACAAGCTAAGACATTAAAACAAGAAAACTAAAATACGTTCTATAAAACAATATCGTTTGCCAGAAGGCTCCCTGTAATGTCAATTAAAGGCTCACTTCGATATTAGTAAACATTTGAAAGTGCATTGCATGAAGACCCTGTACATTGACTATGAAAGTACAATTTTCCGTACAAAATGGATGCCCATCACGCATCATCAGTTAGAGCTCACATCAAGTGATTAACTGGAGCAGGAGCTGCAAAACAATTTGCAGCACAATCCCTCTACATAAGTATTGCATAAGATGGGTATATGTTTCCTGTTCGACCCTACTTATATTTTTAACCTCATAATAATTTATTACGTGGTGATTCAGTGCCACAAGTTCCGTCTCATTTGACCCATTAAGTCTCGGAGCTCGGTGACGCCCCGGGGGACGTGGAGGTGGAATGGTCAGAGTTCTCCTCGAAATCCTTGGTTGCGCTCGTGGCAGGAGCAAGTCCTTCTTTCTCGCGCTTCTTCTGCTTCATCCGTCTGTTCTGAAACCAGATCTTCACCTGGGTCTCGTTCAGCTCGAGCGTGGCGGCTATCTCCACGCGCCGCGCTCTCGTGAGGTACTTGCTGAAATGAAACTCCTTCTCGAGCTCCGTCAGCTGCTTCGTTGTGAAGTTGGTCCGGATGGTGCTCTGTGGGCCCAGTCCGTAATCTGTCACTTTTGCTGCGTGAAAAACAGACGGTGTCAGACAAGGGATTTGGCATGGCTAAGTGACATGACATGGACAAGAGTTAGAACTGATCTTCACAGCCTTTTGGTTCGTCTTAAGCGCGTCTTAAGCGCAATAAAGCAAATCATGTTGGTGATCATATGACTTTAAAACTCCATGAGTTCACTGTAAGCCTGTGGAAAATATTTCACATATAAATGTCTCTTATCAGAAAATGATGTTCACAAACACCATGGTTCAACAGGCTATCATGTGCAAACACTCTAAACTTAGCACTTCCCACTATAATACCACTCAGAGTCTGTGGAAGATATCAAGGCATTCACCGTGATACAATTCCATTGCATTCCCCTCTCAGGCTTTTATGAGTGTATGGGATGTGAGATCACTTTTGATTTGGATTTAAAACAAAGTATATACTTGGCATTCGAGAGTAATTCCGTAGTAGGCCAACGTATAGCACAATCCTTCGAGTGACTTGACAAGGAAGGAAAGACTGTGAATACAATGGGGGCCAAAAAACGAATGCAGCCCAGGGAGACCTTGTAGAAGTTAAAGATAACAGGGCTGGGGCATTTCCTATGGAGAAAGAAAGCACGTCTGCTCGATGCATTAGTGCAAGGGGGTAGGGGAGAGGGAGAGGAGAGCTGGATGTTTGCAGGCCAACTCTCCGCAAGGCGCGTCTGGGTTGAGATATCACACTGTTTCGGGGCCAGTCAAAGTAAGTACCATATGTTGTGCCTCAGAGATATAGGGTATTTCCTCTGTTTCAGAGTGCTCTGGAGCAACTCTGGAAATATTCGATGGAAACGCGCGATGAACGTCATGGTGCAGATTAACACACAATTGAAAGATAATTTCTCCTTACAACATGTGAATGGTAAACAGTTACACAAACTCACCTGTTTTCGGAGGGTTCCTTTTGACTTTCATCCAGTCAAAAGTCTTCCCTGCTTGTTTCTGATCTGTTAAGCTTTCTCTGCCCTGAGAGACCGATATGTCTGCATATGTGCCTTGTAAATAACCCCGCTGATGGTCTTGACCCTCGCAGCTGTGATGTTGATAAGGGGCTGAAGGAACGGCCCCCTGCGCTCCACAGTAAGCACCGGCTAGCGATCCGTAGTTTGGTCCGACATTGGGAGCGGTGAAGCCTTGTGATTGATAGTACATTGCGTCCTGCTCGTGGTTTATGTAGTACTGATGATGTCCATAGTCCTGACTGGCGCACGACTGCGGTCCATAACCGGTGGCAGCGGTGCCACTGTAAGGTAGGCCTATAGACGTGGGATGAGTCTGAGGTTGGTGATGCGCATAACTGCTGTTCTGGTGCTGATGTTGGGAGGCCGCTGCTGAACTGCTGCTTCCCACGAAATGTCGTCCATCAGAGGTGAAGCTGTCATTTGTAGTGCCGTTACCCGTGGGGAAAGGGCCCGAATACCCTTGATCCAAGTGGTGGAATCCAGATTTGGGCGAGTAGGCGTTCGTCCCACGGTTACAAATTGTGTACTCCAAGTAAGAGTTCATTCTGGAATTGTCCATGCGCAATTGATGACGGAGGGTCAACCTGCGTTGTGGGGAAAGCTTCCTGCCCTGCAATCTCTCGACAGTATGTCATACGGAAGAGAGGAAAAAAATGCTTACCTCCTAAGTATTCTGACCGTGCTTCCCTATAACACAGTTTTACCTCAGCTGCTCGTCACGTGACCCGTCACGGCGCCAATAGTGAAGGGACGTCCAGAAGTTTGTCAGCGCACCGCGACCATCCATCACGCGTCTGACATTTGCATGACAAAGCCACTTCAATCAAACTAGCCCATCAATCTGATAACAGCACGAATATGTCAAGCCCTGTAAAAAAGGCTCTCCCTAACAGCGAAGAAAGAAATAAAGAAACAGTGGTCTGAAAGATCTTGCATGGAAGTTTCCACTCTCTATTCTCTCTTTATTTTGCACACTACTTTACCTAACTTGGTAAAATAGTAAAACTTAGAGAATTCCAACTCACCTTCCCCAACTGTTAGGCCGTGTCGTTGAAAAATGAATAGTTCAAGCACAGTGTGTATTTTTTACCCACTGGAGACTTTATGCACAATACCAGTATTCCTGGCTGAAATCTGTTTAACACTCGAAAAGAGGCTATTACAACCGTTCGGATCTGGGTTCCTGGTCTGCACTGGGCGCATCTAATTGAATCAGTAGACAGATCTGTTACAGAAACCAAATTAAGCAGACAGCAAGCCTTCTGCTAATCCCAAGGCATTGGTGAAGAAAAGGACATATTTTTTGTCACGTAGCAGTGTGTGCTCTGATGAAATAGTGTGCTGTGATGTAACCTGACGAGGTGCTGAGGCCAACTTCTTGTATTGATTTTGGCCGATTGGACCGTAATTTACATTGAAAGCTTGCCAGTTAAATTTCATTTTCGGAATTCAACCTAACAATGTTAAGTTTATGAAATAAAAAGGACATTTCCGTCTCATGTCTACAGCGGTAGTCTACAAGGTTGATAATGATGGAGGACTGGTGGTTTGACATGCGTTGGCGGATTACATGGTAGTGAAGAAACGGAGCAGCTAATTATTAATTGAAGTGACAATGGCTACAAAAGTAGTCCTCTTCATGAGGAAGCCCACGCTCAAAGGAGGAGAACACGACATGCTCTTACATATTTGCTTGATGCTACATGGCTGACAAGAGTGGTTAACAATATGACGCCCACAGTCATTTGTAACTTGTCAGGCTGTTTAAGGTTGGCTAGTGTCACTAGGAAAGGAATGGTCTCTCGGGCAAAAGTTCAAACCAAGGAGTTTGTTATTTTCCCTTGGTGACTATGTTTTCTTTGTCAAGCGCCCTTTAAAATGCAAGTCTTCCTCCCAATCAAATGTAGGCAGCTCAATAGCATCAGTAGCCTATCCTGCTTTGGGTCCACCCTGATTATAATGCCACAAATAATAAAATATGGGTTATATCATTTAATCGAGTTTATTTTTTCCTGAATTCAAAATATCACCATAGCCGATCGTGTTAGATATCTCGAGCGTGCTTTATTATTCTTTTACAGGGAAAGAGACATTTTTCGTATACAGGCCATTTAACATAAACAGAGAGGAGAGAACTTTGACCCTTCACCCATGCCCCTCCTCCGAGTGACATGGGATATCTTCGTTCGTTCACATTGTAGCATAGTATTTCGCCACAAACTAAAGAACATTAATCCGGTATGCAGCACTGTATGGCGATATCATATTCTTAACGAATATCTTTATTTTGGGGATACGTGATATGTAGGCTACAGCCTAATGTATATATTCACATATATATATATATATATATATATATATATATATATATATATATATATATATATATATATATATATTATATATATAATTATTGATGGGCAAATGTGATTAAGTCGTAGGCCTACTCTTTTCAAGATTGCTGCCCATGGAGATCTGTGGAGCGCAGAAATACCGAAATCTAGGCAATGCGGCAATTACACTCTGCTCAACCAATGATGGTAGGCCTAGACCTTAATGGATCTTGGGGAGAATGTTACCGAATTTGATAGAATATATATGTATACATGTACGCTTATGTATTATGTTTGTGTAGAGGCTGTTTTATGCAGATTTTATGGATACTTGGTGTTAGTTAATAGTGTCAGTTAGCTTCTTCTACAGTATAATAGACCGTATGAATCAGATGGATCACAGAAATTAAGAATACATCTTTTAAATGCGGAAGATTTTCTTAGGACGTTTCCCTAGTTTAATCCACCAAATCCACACTATCCGAGAAAGGACAAAAAGAGCTAGCTACACTACGCGTTCTACAAGCCACCTAGGGGTAACGTCCAGAAATTTCGTTATACATAATCTCCTCCATTTTTCCGGACAGGATCGAAAGGAGTTTATCTAGAAGAAAGTAGTCTAGCTTTTTCTACAAACCATTTTACCTGTATTCATTTCCTGGTCCGTTCATTAAGGTGGTGGCAACTGTAGTGTAATGCAAAAGCAATTGACCTAGCCAAAGAAGCAGTAAAAAAATTATACAAAAGAATAGTTGTATAAAAGTTGTATGATGAAAGGTTCAGTTCATAAGATTGTTTATTCAACTATTTAAAAAGCTACATCTATATGCGAATAGACTTGTTGATTTGTGGTGACAGTATAATCCATCCAGCCAGGCAAAAGGAAAGACGAACTTTATTCCTGGCATCTGAGTCATTTCTGAATGAAAATGCGTTTTTGACGCACACGAATAACTTGGTTCTTTCATACATTAGCCTACCTGTAGAAATGGTTTACCACACACCTTTGCCCTTTTGATAGTTTTTGACACACATTTTAATTGAAATGAGAAAAACGAGAGATGGATGCAATGATGTTGACTAAGAATTCGAAAAACGCTCTTTTAATCGATTTACGAATTATCAGGCCAAACAGTTGTGTGCTATCATGACACTATTATTTTGAATAGTAACATAGTCTAGGAATGGCTGTTTATAGCCAAATTTACATGTTTTCCAAATAAACAAATTAACCACTAATGTTAAGTTTTCTCTTGATATTTTAGGTGCATTTTTTGCTTTCCCAAATCGATCAGACGAACCTAAAGCCGTTTGTAAATTCCACCCCACCCACCTAGTGGTGAAGTAGAGGAACAGGCATATCATAGAAACCCTCTCACTGAATTTGTGTTGTTGTTCTCACACACAGTCCCTCCTATCTGCTGGTTCATTGGTGCTAGGATAAGTGGAAAGGAGGAGAAATAAACGTTTCTGAGTAAACATTGGCTGAGAACATATCTGAACCACAAAAATGCGCAGCGCAGCATAAAAATAATGTTTTGGTCCGCGCCATTAGTGCACTGGCTATTTATAGTTTTTAACCTTTAGTGTCTCACCATAGATTTTGAAAATATAATAAATAAAATCATTCAATATTAACACGATACATGTTAAACATGCAATGTTTCAATTCAGACAATATTAACACAATATTGCATATCCCAGTTTGGAGGGAGGGGACGGGGGGGGGGACGGGGTGTTTTGGCTGTCATCTGACAGGACAGTGGAGAAAGTGACAGGAAATGACCCAGGCCGTACTCGAACTAAGGTCCCCGTGGGCAGGTGGACCAGAATATGGTATGGCCGCTGTAACCAGTTGCACCACAGC
Organism: Alosa alosa; assembly: GCF_017589495.1. Classification (NCBI taxonomy): domain Eukaryota; kingdom Metazoa; phylum Chordata; class Actinopteri; order Clupeiformes; family Clupeidae; genus Alosa; species Alosa alosa. The sequence goes on from NC_063194.1 coordinate 4,502,637, forward strand.
CTGCTGGTTTCTTAAGACGTTTTGTTCTGCTTCAGCTGTTCAATGGTCGAGAGCATATATCATTATGAATTGAAGCTCTCAGTTAAGTCCAGAGGTCAGTACACCACAGAACCAAGGGGATAATTCCAAAACCTTACACCAGACCAGTAAGACTGGATACAAACTTTTGCAATGTTTTGTTTTCACAGTGTTAATACCTTTGTATAGGAGAAATGTGCTTTGGTCTTAACATCGTTCACAGCATCCAATCATCACCAAGGTTAGTGTATGCTGCAGAGGGTGCAGCTTTCCTCTGCCACTCTCTTGCAGTAAACAGTGGATAACATCTTAACTGCAGCCAGATGTGGTGCAAGCAAGCCGGGTGTCTGCACCCTCCACCGCCACAGAGGAAGCCCCGTGGATTTAAAATATATACGTTCACACTGTTTCTAAGGGCACACTAACATTGAGTTTACATTTAGTGGATTTGGCAATGAAATTCATACAAGACCATCCCATTTCGTGCTCACATTTTCAGATAAACACCCCCTCGCTTTTTCTCGCACACATATACACACACACACACACACATACACATACATACACACACACAAGCGAGCGCACACACCCGTGCATCCGCATGTATACACGCATACACATACTGTGTGACCATATGAGACAGTGAAAGACAAGCAAAATGGGCATGACAAGAACAGCTGGAATGGAACAGCGGGTTCAGAAATTGTGTAGCCTCTGAAGTGAAGTGCAATGGAATAGAGGCTACATTCATACACCAAACATGTATGATTTAGATAATCTCCGTTGAAGTTTGTTTTACAGGACAGGAACATGACTCCTTTCGTTGGTTTTCAACACACTGGTTATGATAGAATAAAAGTGGAAAGCTCCATAGTGCAATGCTGGCAGTTCCAGACACAACTCCACGTTATTGGAGAGGCTATTCTCCATGTTGTAAGTCAGTGTGTGATGAAAATGAGCTTGGAGACATTATTTTAAGACAAAAGGAAGTACATAGTGTTGCTTTGTAACAGTTTAACAGTGTCACTTTATGACAATCCTGTTCTTAGTGGGATCTTGTACCAAAAAATTACACTATTATAGGAACATGTCGTATGATTGGATTGTCATTCACATGCTTTTGCATGACCGTGATATATAACATTGTGAAAACTCTTCATGATCGATTGAAGCACTGTATACTTTTCATGTCATCGCACTAAGAGCTTTTATTCCTTCTCAGAATGCAGAAATACAGTTCCACGGTCCAGCTCCATAGTGCTGTACTGTGTTCACAGTCTTAAAACATGTTTTCAGTAATTGCTTTCCAACATGTATTTTTCCAAGTAAATACTTTAATCAATATTTAATTTGGTGTTAGATGAGCAAATCATATTTTACATAACCTTGGAAATGTGTAGATTTAAACAGAGCTCAACCCTATATGAACTTCAGAGGTGTTAGCCTGCCATGTTTGTCCTTTCTCTTTTCTATTTCCACACATGCTTGTGCCAAGAATGAAACCATTACACCCCCCACACCAAACTGGACTGAGGAAAGCCAACTCTAGACGATCTGACCACACCTCCCACCTCTCTGCAATGCCCCTCACAACAGCTGCATATTTCACACTTCTCCCCCTCTGCGACCCCCACACCACTCCACACGCCTCACGCCAGCATCCACCAAATGCTCACCACAACCCACAGCACCAGAACCCGCCCCAGCTCCGCTCACGCAGAGCACATCCACAGCAGCCAGGGGATTCACACCTTCACTTTAACACACTGCAAACAAAGAGTTGAACCAAATGAAGTTATAAGACAAACTTATAAGACTATTCAGACTATTCTACATCCAACTGAATTACTTCTTTACATAGTTTGATAGGAACAATCCCATATGTTTGTGCACCACTATAATAAAGCATCACACCAGCAACCAACTCCTATGATTTACATTGAATCGAAGCGATGTTACACGGTTTCTAAGCTAAAACATTTTTTGTCACATACAGCAAACATCTCCTCACAATCTGCTAGCTGCCTGTCCCCTGAATACACTGTTTAAAAAAGCGGTCTCTGTAGACAGCCCAGGCTCCAAAAACGGCAACTAAAACAGCCTGGTACAGCCTGGACCATGAAACATAAACTTTTCCAGCCATTCACCGAATAGGCGCGCATTCAGGAGAGTTTCAGTTGCACAGGAGGGAGAGGGTGGGAAGGGAGAGCTAGCTCTCTGTTTTGTTTGAACGTCAACAGAAGTGATGTTACCCAACATCGCTTAGAGCACCTTTAATATAAAATACTTTAAACCCTAAATCATAACTATGAGCATAACAACTGTGCCTTTTGTATGTGATGTTTTAAGGATGTTTGATTTGTGTGCGTGTTATCAGTATAATCACATGAAGTGGATTGCCACCCCAAACCGCCGTTCTCCATGACTGGCGTCTTGATGTCAGCCATGTAAACTGGATGCAAATGTCACAGGAGTAGTCATAGTGTTGAGGCTTACCAGAGAGTTGGGCACACACATTTCCATATGCAAAAAATGGACTTGGCACCATTACATGATTCAACATAATGTATTATTATTTAGTATGCTTTGCATCCATAGGCAGCCTGTTCAAGGAAAAAAGTTACAGTAGTGAAGAGAAATATATTTTTACAATCCAGCAACCCAAATGTTCACATACATTACAAAAATAGCATCAACATAGATGTAGGCCACAGCATATTACAAAAAGCATAACCTTAACCCTGGGTTAATATTAGCTTAGACTCCTTGTCTTATTCAGTTAGTTTAGTAAAATTGACTGATGTATAAAGGTATTCTTAAGTCTGTTTAAAGGAGAGAAGTCTAAAACGTCTGTTGGATGGCAGGAGTTGGTGTTCTCTGCTTAAAATGTGTATTTCGATCAAGGAGGTATTATATAGAACTGGAAAGAGGGTGGGGGATAGCCTACCACCTCCATTCATTTCAATGGCCCATGCTAGGCTAGCTATTTCAGCCAAATAAGTTTGAAATTCTCTGCATCCATCTTTTTACAATGCCGTTTCATGGGACTTTCCAGCACCATGTAGAGTTGGCCAATTAGGCGCCATGTTACTGTATGGATACACCTGTATGTCGTATCTGCAAAGTGGTAGTTGAACTGGCAATTTCCTGCTGGGTGGAAATTGGTTGATCCTCCTAACAGGAAATTGCCAGCTCAATCACCAATCCACACCGATGGCATAATGTGTGGCCATCGGAAAAGTGGCACCTTAATTGGCTTGTTTGTGTAAATGGTGCCAGAACTGGGCACATGTCAGGCGACATTTTTAAAGATGGTAGCGGCTAGCTGTAGTGCTAACTGGCTGAAGCTAACCCTCCAAATACTGGTTCCAATCTCCAGTAACACTGTGAGAGATCTAAACTAGATCTTTCCTTTTACTTAGCTGGTACAACGCCAAGCAATGGCAGGACCATGTGCATTATTGAGACCGCCTTCATGGGCAGTTAACTCAATCAAACCAGGTGGTAATAATTCCAGTGTGTTGATACCAATGGAGGACACTTATGTATAACTGTCCAATACTGTTAGTTCCCTCAGATAAAAGCAGCTGCTAAATGTTTAAATGATGAATAATGTGTGTGCTCTTGAGATGGGTGTAGCCCTCTGCTCTACTACTGCACGCATGGAAACCTTAACATTCATGCCTCAACTCAAATTCAACAGAGAATTTTGATCTGAGAACACATCTGAAATAGCAGCATTTAATGGCCTTGATGATGGCATCCTTTTTATCTGTTTATGTGAAACATACAGTAAAGCTTTTGTCACTGAGGCTGAGTGAACCCTCATCAGCACAACCTCTGGTGTTAAGGGGTATTGCACCACAATTGCTACACACTATGATGCAGGGAATTGATTGGTTCATACATGGTCATACATTTTTATTGGAGATTGTTGTTGTAAAGTATCATCTTTACCGTTACAAAATATACTCTTGTGTGAGTGTGTAAGTAAGGTTTGCTTACATTTGTGTTTATTCAAAGGCAGCATGGGTGTGTCTGTGTGTACACGTCTGTCTGTGTGTGTATTTAATCTGTTATCTAAGCATTTGTGTAAACAAGCATATTTAGAATTGTTTCCCACATTGTTCTGATATTTAGAAGCTATTCAAACAAAATCATTTCACAGTTGGGACCTTTGACAAAAATCATGGCAAAAGTATCCTAATTCTTAAATGATGTTCGGCAATGTCGTCCAAGCTTTTAAGCCACGTCACATGACCTACAGTACATTACTGGATTCCTGGATGCCTGCCCTGGCTTTCCAGAAAACTGTGGAAAGTGATAGGCTCAGTGAGAAGTGATCCTCCGACCCCCACACTCTAGCAGACTATTAGATTAGCACCCTGACTGCATGGCCCCACTTAAAACGAAGAACAAAAAAAAGAACGATAAATAAGACATAAAATAAAATCTACCGCAATGGAACAGACTGACAAGAAAATAGATCTTGCACAAGAACCCTGTGTGTTTGTGTCAACTGGGGCTGGTCCTTATTGTCTGTTAGTGCCCTTTGATGACAAGTTCTTACCTCAGCTTTTTGTAATCCTCACATAAACAATTACAGACGTAAACGTTTGGGGGAACACTTCACTTAACACTCCCCTCGTCATGGAACCTACCTAAACATGGTATAAACATGGCGCAATGCCAGTCACTTGATGACCGTGTGTATCAGATGACTTCATACTTCAGCTCTGTACACACAAGCCCTCTCCGGCTAGCCAGCTGGCTAGGCTACATATACACACTGACCCACTGAATCATGCACAGCAAAGGGACTCTGTGTCTGTGAGTACCAGAGAGGGTTTTATTTTACACCTTTTTTTTTAAATGGCATTTTTTGAGCCAAGTTAACTTTGAACTAAAGCATAAACTCTGTTTTGCAACTCTTACTCATAGATGATTGACAAATGATTGCACAAACACTTGCTGTGAAACCTTTCCAATGAAGTGTCCCTCAGATCTTATTTGTATTGTGGTATTCCCACACGTTTCATCAGCTTTCACACAACAAAAAAACAGGCCGAGTGAGGTCCTCCTCTGTGCTTGATGACACCCCCACACATGTGCTGGGAGGGTTCATGATTAATCGTGTTTAGATTGGTCGTCTCAGAAGCCTGTGTGGGCGTCTTGACCGCCGCCTGCCCCAGCATCTCTCAGAAGGTCCCCGTCTCTCAGAAGTCGTCGGCCACATCACGCAAACTTCTCAACACCTGATGAAACCCTTTGGGTTTTGTCAACTGTTTTCACTTTGTGTGTGTGTGTGTGTGTGTGTGTGTGTGTGTGTGTGTGTGTGTGTGTTCAGCTCCGCTCTTCCCATGTGAAGGAGGTGTAGGCTGAACCTGGTGCTTGTCACCAGCCCAGGAGGAGGAGTAGGGAGAGTTATGAATGACGTGTCGACTGAGAACATCAGCAACACTACAGTCACAAAAGACGCAAGAGCAACATGTAATGTACTCACAAGAGCCTGGTGTTTGTGGACAGGTGTATGTGTGTGTGTGTGAGCGTGAACATGTGTGTTATTGTGTGTGTACATGCATGTATGAGGAACATGTGGGTGTGTCAACATATTTTTTGGCTGGAGTACAAATGCACTTGGAATGCTGCTAACCCTCCACCAGCATTTCAGCATTTAGTGGTGAACTGTTACTAAATTGATCCTTACCCGTAGTGTTGACAGCAGTTATCTCCTTCTCCTGGCAGCCATATTGGTCGAGGCAAAGCATTGAGCAGTCACTGAAATTTGTCTTATCTATTTTAAGCCATCACTGTTCTTGCTACTACTGATTCACCAAGACAGCCAAGCAGACAGGTATATACAAAGAGCTAGTGGCCCTATGGCTCAGTAATATTGCGACATATCTCTGCCTAGAGAGAAACACACTGAAACTTGTCCTGACAGCCATTCGGTGTGTCAATCAATGTAACTCCTTTTTTCCAAAGTGGCCTTTCACAATCAGTGCCTGTGTTATGGAATGTGTAACATTATTAACAGTCTTTGTTAGAGCACGTTCTTAAGGTTTCCTTAATTGTAAACAAAAATAGCAATGCATAGACACAGACATAAAAACACATACGCACATATGTCCACACACACAGTTGTTGTGTTGTGATGATGGCTTTATAGCTGAATATATGTAGGCTATTGAAAATGAGCCTTACAGATACTAGTTATTGTATATTTAATACAGAAATTCATGAACTGCTGAAGTATCTCAAATGTATTGACCTGCATTGTGTACCAAAACTAATGTCCACTAACCTTTACTGAAATTCCTGGCCCAGAGTCTTATACCAAAACATGCTGACTGATATTTCAATAATACTATCTCTGTGCGACCAGTCAAGTAATAATGTGCCACCGCTGACAGAGCTCTTAATAATGGACTTTTATCAAAACTTGGAGGGCACTCTGCCTAGGTGACTGTCATTTATAATGGAGTTATGACAGCTGACTCCTGTACGCACTTGTATCACTTTGAAGGGTGGGGGGAAAGACTTGCCTGCTCTCCACTCGCACTACCATCTTGTAAGTCAGCCAGTACCTTGCAGACGGACAGTGGTGCCAAAAATGGTGTTTTGGAAAATAAATAAACAAGTTCCTGATTGTGGAGCGGGCGGGCGAACGATGGAGATTGAGAGGGGGGGGCCAAGCTGATAAACGCCCTGTGGGTATTGGCAACTCTCCAAGGAAAGCTGAGCGAGATAGATAAAAGTCGACGTGGCACCACACCTCAAATTATGGAGCCAGGGAAGCACATCAAAGTGGCCACAAACTGTTTACCCAATATCCCTTCCTCTTTCTCTTCTCTTTCTCTTCTCTCTCTCTCTCTCTCTCTCTCTCTCTCTCTCTCTCTCTCTGTTTTACCCTCCTTGGGGCATGTTGTATGCTTATTGTTTGCCTGTCCAAAGTCTTACATGCCAAGGCTGATAGGTGAGTGTCCTCTCCTTCTCAGGTGCTGCTGGAAGTGGATGTGATTGGGGCAAATGAGACGGAGAGTGAACGGGCTGAGCCATTGGCAGTAACAGGGAGTCTGACTGTTAGCCCAGAGGCAAAGTGGAGCCATGCCAACCTGTGACACGAGATGCAAAACACAGAAGCTACAGTAGGCTATGTTCGGTAGGTCCGCTGACTGACTGACTCACTCACTCACTTACTAAAGAAAAATCTATTGAATATTTAGGGAATCAGACACTAAAATAACTGATTATAGCTAGTTTCGGACACTACATTCCAAATCATTCCACATCGATAGCACTAGTTTAGCAACATGGAAATGCTAACATCGCAATGGGACTGCTCACCTTTGTTAGAATTATCAAAATGTTTTTACAAGACAACAAAAGTGATATTTTATGAACGTATACTCTATATTTTCCATGTTGCTCCAGGGTTGGCTTTAAATTGTTTTCTTGATTTCCCTTAATGTGGGCCTACACAAATGTATATAGGCCTAGCCTACAGAAAGTAACCGGTAATCAAAAGTAAAACTGAGTAAAAAGTAAAACTACATGTTCTCAGACATAAGATAACTCTAACCCTAGCTGAAATTTAGAGGATAACATGTTCATGAAAGAATGTCTGATTGTCTTCTTCAGTTCGTTCACCTTGCAATAAATGGTGAAGCACTGGAGAAACTGCAGTGTACATTGTTTGTACACTACAATTTGTGGTGTCTATGAAAATTTTATGGAGCACTATAGGCCTACCACTACTAGCCTACTACTACTACTACTACTAATGTACAGTTGAGAAGATGCCTGGGTGGGTCTTTGGCAATCCATGATGTTAACATTGACACCGACATGGTGCTACTTTTAACGTCTGTCTGTCTGTCTCTATGCTCTCCCCATGCCTATTTAATGTGCAGAATGTTTAATTAGCATAAGTAATTATTTCTCAGCAGGTTAACCTCTCTCCAGTGTTTTGTATCTATCTCCCATCTACATAGCCTATTTTTGCTTGTTCTCTCAGTCTGGTCTGTCATCTGTCAACTGTGCCTAGACAGCAGTGCAGATTGAAATTAATCCCATAGACTCTAGTGATCATTTTAAATGCTGAATTGATTCACAAGAATCACCACTGAGACTCTGACTGGGCAATAGGGCTAGTGGCATTGAGGAGCTAGAAGCCTAGAGGCTTGTATAGATGAGACAGCTCTTTCTCACACACACACACCGCCTATGCATTTACACACACACACACACACACACACACACACACAGCCAGCCTATGTATTTGTACACACACTCACATAACCTAGGCATTTGTAGCCTACCTATAAAAAATTAAAGCCTGGACAAACTGCAGCCAATATATAAATTAAATGGGTCCTACTTCCTAAGATTTGCTGCAGTGGCAATTCTTATAATAATATTATTAGTATTATTGACTGAATAATTAACCATTGACACACACTAAATAATGGCAATAACTATGTAATTCCAATACCATACTCATAGGCTACCCACTGAGATATACATAAGTCCTAACATTATGTGCAATACAACGAACATAAACCAGGTTTGTATTGTTCAGTCTTTTCAGTCTAATAGTTGTTTTGTTTTGAATATCGAAGCGCACACTATGACAGACGCTCCAGACCGGGTCTAGTGCTTCCATAATGGCCGCCGCTTTATTGTTCATATCGCCCATTGTGTTCCCATGCAGCGCCATTTTACATCCAAGCAGGAGCCCGCTCGGCCACTTGGTTTATAGTGCATGCAGTACATATAGAACCGAATTGTGAGTGTGTCTTTTGTACATGGAGAAAAGAGTTATGAGTCTAAACAGTTGGGATTTAAAAAAAAAATTGGCAAGGCTAAGAAAAAATGATTAGCCTATGGTTCTACATTGTGCAATTAAAAGGCATGTTCTACATAGGCTTCTCTGTTGCATATATGCACTATGATGAAGAAACCTGCCTTAGCATTTGGCTAATTGCTAACTGCATGCAGCCAAGAAACCGCCTTTCCATCAGTTAAGACCCGCATAATGCATTTCTCTCTCTTCAAAATATGTAAACCTATATGGTTTAAAGAAAATGTCATAGCCTATTCCACAAAGTCTTCTGAAGTATTTCTTATTCAGTCTTTGCCAACGGAGATACAAACTGGAATCCAGACTAAAACGAACCATTTTGATAAATCTGCTACCTAATCAATTTATGAAATGATGCTGTTAATTGCCATAAAAATAGTATTACAATATAAGGACATGTTTTATGATAGACCTACATTAAACAGGCCTAGTGTAGTGCTATTGCTTTCAAAGTGCATTATATGATTGTCTGTTAAAACCCGATAATAACGTCAGTGCATACAAATATTAACAGAAATATTAGCGCTAACCCAATTCAATTTTATATTTTTTATACACTTTTACAGAAGGTGCTAATAATCAAAATATTTCCATATAGGCCTACTAATGGTGCGAGAAAAATAATTCTACATGCAATGTGCAATTAAATCACACTTACTCCATCTTATAAAGGTCGTTTTTATTTCAACTATGAAAATAATGTACAATAAATAATCTGAAATTTGCTATTAAAGAATCTCAATAAATAAACTAGTTCTAAAATTCTTCAATAGGACTGCCCAACCAGGAGTGAATTTCTAAAAGCAGTTCAGTCTGACACAGTTCCTGAGAAGTCAACGATTGAGCTTAACTGGAAAAATTCCCAAATGTTATGCAGTGAGCACAAACTGAGCACACAGAAAATTAAAAGGAGATAAATACCTGAAATTTCGACAGGGGAAGTCCGGATGGGATTTCGATACGATTAAAACATAGCAATATTGTCAAATAATAAACGTGTTCGCTCCTTTACCATTCAGTGCTTCAATAATATTGTATTCATAATTAAACCCAAGATGAAAGGATATTTTCTATATAAATTTGCAGGAATGTTGCAGTCGAGAAGAATTCAAAACATTTTAACACGGCGACAGTCTTCAGGATTCTTGAGTTATTGGTGCTCTAATTGTTCTTACTGTCCTCCATTAGAACTGTAAATGCTGTAAATCTATTGTACAGAGAGTGCTCGTGAATAAGTCAAAGTCCTCTTCGGAGAAATCTACTGGACTGTCTAGAGAGCTTTGCAGACTCGGCGACAAAGCGTCCGAAATCTGCAGGCATGAATCCCCAGAAAAGAAATTCAAATCGGGTAGCGAGGCGGCGTCCTGTGGCTCCGTAAACGAGTGATCTGAGCCAGATGCACGGCCCTCGCCTATTGTTGCAGGGTTATCTGCAGTGGGCGTTGTGTATGGGGGAGAGTGGACAGCTGTATCAGAGGCAGATGCAGGCTCTTGTCCGCTCGGCTTATTCTCCTCGGGCGTGGGTTGCTTATTGTCAATGCTGTTTGTGTAGGAGGCTGTTGAGCCGCATGTCTCGGTTTCCGATGCCGCCGCTGAGCCAGAGCCCGAACCCGAACCAGACGCTTCCAGGGGCTGGCTTGAGTATGGCGATGCGACGTCGGTGCCTTCCAGAGGCTCGTACCCTTCAGGGTCGCCCTCTTGGCCCTCTCTGTGGTGCGTCGTTTGGCGCTTGTGCTTCATCCGCCGGTTCTGGAACCATACTTTAACCTGTCGCTCAGTTAGATCCAGCAGCGCGGCGATCTCTACCCGCCGAGGCCGGCAGAGGTATTTGTTGAAATGGAACTCCTTCTCCAGCTCCAAGAGCTGAGTGTTGGTGTAGGCTGTCCTCAGTCTCCGGGATCCACTGCCGTTGTCCAGCCCGCCCTGCGCCTCTGGAAACACCAACACATGACAGAAATAAGTATAATACATCAGACTAATGGCACAGTTAACTCGCTGCTGAAAGCCCCAACAAATGACGGGGCAAGCAATAAAAATCCCAATGCGCCATAACCCATTGCTTTGCGCCCACTGCGTTAGCCATGGCTGCAGAGCTATGCTTGTCTGTATATCAGCTTTGTAATGTACACCCGTGATTCCACCAAGTCCCATATTTTGTTTTGTTCCACTGCCTCCACGTTATATACTGACATCCAACATGGCCACCCCAAGCCCCGAGACATGGTTATGAATATATATCATGAAGACGACGCTGACACAGACTGCGATTAAATCGTTATTCTAGATTTACAATGTGGAATCGGAAGAAAAGTAACTTTATCAGGAAGAATGTGCACACAATCACATCCTCCTCCAACAGAATGGGGGAGGGGTGTTTAAAGATTATAGGACCTTGTAATCACACTATGCGTTTTCCATTTAACATGATCTATCATTAATTAATGTTCGATTATTAATATAAATAGTTGCTTGTATATTCACAGATAGCTGGCCATTTATCGTCTCCATGTAAATGACTAAAGGTGTTTTTGGCTTAGCTTTGAATGAGAGACTAGCTCATGCAAAGCAATACTGCAGGTTGATGCAGCATCTCGTTCGAGTCATGTTTATGACACACCGACTGCACACATTTTAAGACATAAAATAACACGTATAGCAATCAGCAAATTGAAAATAAATGTATGGCTTAATGACATGCTGTGCAGATGCCGGAGTTTTCTGAAACAGGACCACAGTTCACCTCCGTGTCAGACAGCCACCCAAATGCGTAAAAATTAAAATTAAAAAGGGAATAAATGTTCATAACATGATACACATTCCAGTACAGACCTGTCGGGGACTCCAGTCCCACGTTGGCATACCCGGAAGATGCAGGCGAGGGGGATGAGGCAGCTGCTGTAGCAGGTCCGGGTTTCGTGCACTTTTTTCGAGGATTTCTTCTCCTTCATCCATGGGAACTCGTGGGCCAGGGTACCGCCGCTCGCCGCCGGGACCGGGCCCTGCTGCGGCTGCGGCGTCCGGAGCTGGAGGCCATTGGAGGTGCGCTTTTGGCTCCTTGGTCGCGCCTGGTTGCTTGTGCAGGGGCTCAAGCTGGGTATGGTGTGCTCGAAAGGAGGAGGAATTACTGTCGAGTCCTTGATTGATGAAGTTTGAAATGACTCCAGGACAGCGGGGAAAGACGTCAGGCACTCAGCGAGGGAAGGCTGGCTGTTTATGAACCCAATCTCCCTCTCAAATTCAAAATTCATAGCTTCTCTTGGTCACAAAGCGGACGGCGATATCAAACAGCAAAAAGAAATAAAAACGAGAGATTATTTGCGCCCTGCTATGGCGTATTTGCGGGCTTTAATAATTGTGTATATTGGTGATATTACTAGCGTATGGGGACCTTGGTCTACTAAACTGAAGACTATGGGCGAAATTGCAGCCAATTCCTGGTCACGTGACCAAACATAGCCAATGGGAACGCGGGGCCTGGTGGCAAAAGAAAGCATTATTTTCACCAACTGATCAAAAATATCTTGGGATACAGGATTTGTTTGTATTAGCAGGGGGTAACTATTTCGTTAAAAAGGTGGCCGCTTACCATGTGTTCTGTCATAGCTGTTTCGTGTGGGTGTCTAGGTGATGGACCCTTATGACAAAGAATGAAGATATGTGCGCATTGCTTCTGGACCTCGGTGATGTAATTCGGTCGCATTAAGTGATTGTTAAAAGCGCATCCACAATATGGCAAACACTCAAATCTTTCTAGGCACTGATCATTAATCTTCAAAGTTTTGACAATAGTAGCAGACAATCAAGCTGTCGATATGTAACTATGCCCACACAAAATCTGTTTAATGTCGTGGCCCCTTATGAGGCTGCTTAGTCTTTCTTGGATGAAATGCCAAATACCCGTTACTTGACCATAAGAGAGCTCATTCTAAGCATAGTGTCTTGGTGAATTTGTGTTTGTACGCTTTGTAACGGGATTGCGGAAAGTGGAGATACAGGTCAGTGATTCACATCGCAATAGCCTATAGATTTTCTGAACATATGATGTAATAAAACGTAGCCATAGTGGTCATAGAAATAATGCGATGCATATGTTTAGCCCAGTGTGTTTAAACTGTCTATGTACTTTATGGACAGGGCCTCATGTATTATAACCAGTGCGAAGTTTTCACTGTCGTCGTGTTTACTGGACTGACTAAAAGTTCACTGAGAGGTCGCGTTTACAACTGGGAGTACTCAGTTAAGTGTAACAAGAAAGGGGTTTGTTGACTTTAAGATGCATTTCAGTAATATGCTGGTTAAAGGGAGAAAGTAAAATTACTCTTGCACTACATGTAATACTTAAAAACTCTGGAAGTTAACAAAGGCATTGTGGGAAAGAGTGGATATTTTTAGAATCGAAGTCGTGAAATAACAGCGGTGATCAATCTTAGCCCCAGCAAAAGGCTTGACAGGAGAAGCCCTCAAGAATTCTTCTCTTTTCCTCCAAGAACACAACAAAGAAAACGACCTCTCTTTGCTCAGTTATCGAGTAATGTTTTCCCTTAACGTCTTTCTATATAGTGACGTAGTATTAGCAAAACAGAAACACTGATTATCTGAATGCGTAAAAGAGAACCCCGGTTGTAATAATGTGTGTTCGTTGTGGATAAAAAAAATCTATTTTACGAATTTATAATTTAAAGGAGACACAGGGAACACATGATTTTCCAGGGGAATCTGCGTAGGTGGTTATGGTTTTTCACATGAGATACAAAGAGGCTAGCAGGCCACGGCGGAGGCAGAGGAGGTCAAATCACTGCGAGGGCCTCCACCATGCTGACTTGGGCTGACTACGCGTAAAGTAGGACAAGAGAACTGTGCTGTTTATCTCTCCAGCGATCGTGCTGACTTCAGTTTTTTTCACAATTTTGGAATTTCTTATTTTCTTTCCAAGAGGAACTGCCCTTTCCTGGATTTATTTGCGTCGCCCACATGTCTGATTGCGTCGGTAATTATCATTATAGGATAGCTTTTGCATTGTTTTACCTTCGGTTGCATGTTGAAAACTATCAAGTGTTCAATTAGTCAACGGTTGCGACAGAAATTGTGTTCACTGCTGATAAAAATGTACTGGAGTGTTTGTGTTGCAGTGTAAAGCGGCTGAAATGCCATTTGCCTTTCGACTCTGAATGCCTATTCTTGGCTATTTTGCTTGGGTACCTTACTCCGTTGAAGTGTAAAAATCAGCCTAAAGTAATACAAGTAGGGCAATGTTCATTACAATGTTCATGAATTTAATGGCATTTTTTATTTGCCAAGCTCTGAATTATGATTGAGAAGTGTACTAATTATTATTATTGTTGTTGTTGTTGTTGTATTACTACTATTTATTATTATTATTATTATTATTATTATTATTATTATTATTATTATTATTATTGGTATTATTATTTCTACTAGGCTACTACCACTGCTACTGTGGATTGAATCATTTAGGATGATATATCTGAAATTGTTAAATATTTCATTGTATTCTGGGCCTACATAGGCCCAAATCATACGCTTTTCGAATAAAAAGCAAAATAATGAATGTTTGGAGAACATTTCAGTGTGTTCTTGCTCAAACACAGTTAACCATTAGCAGAGTTTTGGAAAGTATTAAGTGCATCATGATAGAATGGTATCTTTAGCCAAGTTTGGATTTGTGTTACCCTGAGATCACGTGACTTTTTCAGGCGCGGACCCGAGGGCTCTTTCAGCGGTCTGCTATTGCCACGAAGAGAGACAGAGCACATGCTCCCATGAAGTGTGTGTGTGTGTGTGTGTGTGCGTGTGCGTGCTCGCGCGCGCACGCTGTTGGCTTGGTTGGTTGTGTGTGGGTTTTTTATCTTATGTTTAAAGGAACAGATGTAGAAGTGAATAACATAACATTTTATTAAAGAATTGCTCAACAGACAACTCTTACCAAGAAAAAGAAAAGTAGCTACAAAGGACAAAAGAAGTTCTCAAAAAAGTGTTCTATACTTCGTCTAATTCTCGACTATGCAGGAACGGTTTGATTCCGCTTCCTCGCCCCCTGTACAAGTCAAGACATAATTTATGTACAAGGGTAACATAAACTACTTGTCTCTAAAATACAACAACTAAAAATTAATTTGTTACAATGACAAGAACACAACGTCTTTATAACAGGTAAATACTAAAAAAGTACATTTTTTTCTTGATATAAATACATGGGGGGATAAATAATAGAAAAAGAATGTATTTAAACTGGCTATAACAAATAAATATATATTTATGAATGTTCACTTGAACACACATACCGAAAGACGCTGATTGGAGGTCTTCCATTTCAAAATAAGATTTATTTTTCCTTACCCATCAAAATGTAAACTCTAAGTGCAACAATGATGCCCAGCCAAGAGAGCATTAGCGTAAACTGAGCCGTCTACCGCTCTCTGCTTTCCTGGACATGCATTTTGTTCAAATATACCCTGTTTCCACGTTAAGTCAAGACATGAGAAAATGTGGGCTTTTCGCATTAGTGGTGGCTAATGTAAGTGAACCCTAAAGATTGGAGGGGGTGGTTGGGGGAGGGAGGGGTTACACCGAGTTGAGAGGAAGAGGGGTGGGGGTGGGGGGGTATGCCTGTGTACTACATAATTTCTCAACTCTTTTTTTTTTTTACCCTGTTCCGATGACACAACAAATAACAATATCTTTTCGGTGCATTGCCCATGGAAGTTGGTAGCACAACTTTTATAGGACAGCATAATAAGTAACCCTATAACCCAGTACAAAAGGGAGGTACACTACTTTGTTTTCCTAAGCGAGCAGCAAACAGTCGCTTGGTGATTTTGTTATTTGACCAGAACCGATTCAAAAAATAACATGTTAGTGAGACGTTTGAAAAGAGAGGTAATGTGAAATAAAGGGAAGAGAACCAAAACAATCCAGTGGTTTACTTGCACCAATTCCATGTAGCATACTGCGTTCTTAGCTCCGCATACTGGGGGAGTTATCCATAGACTATGCTGGACAGCCATGACGTCAGCATTGGTTTTAATGCTGACGAGGTACACAAATAGTTACGGTGATGCAACGGGAGTCACAAGAGGTCACACGGTAGTTAATTTTCCGTACAACACATCCATTATATCACCTAATAATTATAGTCATCAATTCCTCACTGGGCACGCCGTAGAAAAGGGAGATCTGTGTGAAATAAACACTAATGTAAACTATTATGACAAATGGTCTTACACTTGATGGAGAGACAACATCAATACAACGGTCTATGAACACGCAAGAAACCACTGGATCATCTTTTTCAACCCCATTGCATCGTCCCATGGGTTAGTGTTTTTTTTTTTTATTCTATTCACTTATTCCAAACCTGCTACAGATGCGTTAACTTGGGTGCTTCCTGGATTCTACCCTGAGAAGGATGGTGAGCTGACAGATCCGTGTATGTTGGATGGGGGTCACACGGTCCATGATGCTGGTTCGCTGACATCTGCGTAGCACCGTTGTAGTCCATGTTGCCCGACTGGTGGTGTGGCAGGTGATTGAGACCGTACATGGATGGCCCGGTGGTGGGCATCCCATCTACGTAGTTCCCTCCAACGTACACAGGACTGCCCTGCATGTTGGGAGTTCCGTAGCTGCTGTTACCCTGTAGCCCGTGCGGGTCGTACTCTGGCGCTGTGTTGCCATATTTTTGTTGCGAGGGGCAGCTTTTCATGGGGTTTTGGTAGGCTGAAGACATGGCATATGCGTTTTGATGGGGCTTATTGAAAGATGGCGGAGAGGGGGCGTCATAGCTGCCTGCCATTGAGTGCATGGAGTTCATGAAGCCTGCAGAGGACTGCATGGGGAGGGGTGGGCTTCCGGTGGGGGACGGTCCACCAGAGGAAGAGCCCATGCCTTTCGATTTCTGATCTTTTTTGTACTTCATACGCCGGTTCTGGAACCAAATTTTGATCTGCCGCTCACTGAGGTTAAGCAGGTTTGCCATCTCCACGCGGCGTGGTCGGCATAGGTAGCGGTTGAAGTGGAACTCCTTCTCCAGCTCCACAAGCTGTGCGCTCGTGTACGCGGTGCGCGCTCTCTTGGAGGCGGCCGAACCCGGGGGGCTTTTTTCACCGCCACTGCTCTCTACAGGGGTGGGAATGAAATAAAACATAATTACTACACGAGTAAATTGAATGCATCTTTCTCTAATAAAGCAGCCAACGAAACTTATCCCCCTGATATTAGTTGTCAACACTTCATAACTTTGGCATTTATTAAGCGATGAGAGCCCCAACATGACTCGGTGTATGTAAATTGTATTATTTCCAAAGCCCACAGCCAGAATGGTGTTGGGGTGATATGAAGACCACTTTCACTGTTATCATTGGTAGTTTGGAGTATTACCCAATAGCACAAATTCAAACTAATTTCAGAAAGCCTGAATGTTTGACTGCAAAGCAAGGTGCATTTGTCTGTTACAAAATCATACTAACGCTTCTTGACATTCGTCAAATTAAATGAGCCAGGGCGTTTATCTCAAGATATGTACAATCTCAGTGCGATTATCGCCCTTTCAGATTAAAAGAGATAAATTCAAATCCCTGCGTAATCCTGGCGTTTAGTAATTCGTTTATTTTCAAATGCTCATCAAGAGGGCGTAACACTCTTGATTTTGCACTGTATAAATAACGGGATCTTTTTCCACAGACAATGATTAAAATGGTGAATGTCTGATACACCCTCTTTTGTCTCTGTTCTCAGGCTAATAAGACTTGGCTAACATCTGTCTACAGCACAAGGAGGCAGGTGGGGGAGATGCGGGGGAAGGGAGGGGGATTGGCACACACCGTTAGCTGAACTTGCACTGGGAGAGCTGTTTTTTTGCTTGGTGTTCTGCCTCGACTCTTTCATCCACGGGAATATCTGCTTGCTGATGGTTGGATTCGGGGGCAGAGAGGACGACTTGGGGGTGCTTTTAGCTGCTCCCCCACCGTTGCCTCCACTGCTGCCCGGCTGCTGCGCTGTGGAAGAGGTGGAAGAGTTGACGGGGTTCTGGGGAGGGGAGACCTGGGGGGGCGGGTGGTGCTCAGGTGGTAGACTGGGGCGCATGCAGCTCCCGTTTAGCTCCTTCGTCTTGGTGTGCTGCTGATTGGCGTTGTTGCCAAGAGACTGCAGCGAGCAGGCAGACCTCTGATAGTCGCCATCGAGGTGCGCTGAGGACTGGAAGGCCGGTTGAGGGGCATCATAGCCGAAGCCATTGGCCCCTTGATACGAATAACCTCCATAAAGCGTCGAGTTGTCGTAGTAGGTCGTTTTCTGCATTTCCAAAAGTCGTGTTACCGGCTACCAGGGTCCTGACGACCTTCTGGAAGAACATTGGCACCAGGTGTCACGTGACGGTCTCTTTCCAACGGCCTCTTGGAAGCTGACCTGAAAGGTTATAAGAATCACATAATAAGAGAGGCTCTGGATAAATCCATCTTACTCCATGAAAGGCGCCATGACATGAATTGAGCCTTCCCACAAGGCGAGTTGCAGATGCTATGTCAGCTTATACTCTGCGCTCTTTCGCCCTCCCCACACAATCGTAAACACAGCCTAACACATTGTCCTATACTTTAAAAAGTTCATTTTTTTGTTAATCCGTTAAATTAAGTAAATTAATAAATAATTTCGTAATTGTGTGTTGTGCCATTACTTTACGTGGAATCATGTTTAGTTTCTGAGGAATAATAATTGGGAATTATCGTAGCTACAATGTCTTTAATGTCATTAAACTTAATACAAACCACATTTCTGTTGTCTTTCTTATAGCAGTCATGTCTGTATGAGAACAATTCAGTTGAATGAACACTGCATCATTAATAATTTAGTGTATTGGTTGATAATGCTGAATGACTATTAATACTAGACCATATACAAGGCTATTAACTATTTAAATGTTACCTACCAGATTGATAATGACTGTACATACTACCATTATATTGCAATAATATCGTTAATTTCAATGTAATAAATATCATGCTTGGCTATATAGCTTAACACCAAACTATAGCTTAGCTTATATAACAAATAATGGCTGCCAAATTTGAGTGCGTGTAACAAATCAATTATTTATCAGACAATCGTGGAAGATGTTTCTACAACTTTTTTGTAACAAATTGCCTGTGCTTGTGCTAGTGCTGCAGTTCAGACTGCATATGTAACTCACAGAGCATTTCCTTTAGGTTTTCTCCGGTTACACTGAAATGTATTTAGACAACATTAAAAACCAGAAAAACCGGCACCAATGTCTCTGTGGTGAACTTTGTTTGTGGGCCTCCGTCAAAACAAAATGGAAGAGGGTCCCTGGAAGCTTTTGGTAGGTTTGATTCATGAGGTTTGTACGACCAGAGAAGACGACGTTAACCTATGAACTACTCGACCACCTCCTGTTCTTCCAGAATTGGTGGATAGCCTACAAGACGCTAAAAAACTGCTACAATAATTAACAAACACTTGCCTTTCATTTGCAGCGACAGCCCCATTTACACATAACGCTAGATGTGTTAGGCTACATCTTGAACATCACCTTAACAGTAGGCTATAAACGGGAACACTTTTAATTCGGTTAAAAATAGTATGTATATGTTCAGTTGGTAATAACAATTAGGCCTACTTGAGAAGCTATTTACCAAAATTCTGTTTTCTATTGTCTACAGTTTTAGTATTTGTCCATCTTATTGTTGTTGATGAAATAATCATTGGTAACCAAGAGTCAATAATGCTGAATTTATATTCATACTCAATAATGCTGTATTCAGTGCACTTGCATTTCATAATCTTATATTTTAAGACCTAGCTCAAAAGAAAAACTCTAAAAACTGAGTCATTTTACAATGCCAAGTGGACGGTTCTCTGCCTCGAAAATGTAGCCTATATCGTGCCCCCTTCCTTTTTTCAAAATAATCTGAAGAAATAACTATTTCAAATTCTGCATGACTGATAAACCAGAGGATAGCCCTGCTAGTTTGCACATTATATATAACACACAATATCAATCCTCTGACCAAATCTAAAGGTGGGTAAATTATTCCCACCTCAGTGCCGTCAATGTCGTTACACAGCTAACTGGCCACTGACGATTGGGCCTTAAAAAGATAAAGATGCATGTTTCACTTTCAATGAATAATATTTTTAAAAGAGTAAAGGAATAAATTTAATGGCAGCTGTGTGTAGGCTATCTGCTTGACTGGGAATTCGAGCTACAGCTTTTGGGCATCAACTCTCAACACGTCACAAATGTCGCTCATTTATCTTTCCAGTGGACGGGCGGAATCCTAATTATTTACTCCAAGGAATTGTTCAGGGGAGAGAGAGAGAGCTTGGGTGAGTGAGTGAGTGAGTGAGAGGGGTAAAGGGAGAAACACAGCAGGAATAATAGATATTAAATCATATCGCGGTTCCATTAAATGGGACACGTAATGTCTTGGCCTGCTTGTTACGGTAACGCAATAACTAACTTTCCTATAGATTCGTTCCTAATACAATTATGGAGTCCGCGGCAGACGTACAAGGAGCAGACGAACCCCTGAACGTCAACAACAACAACAAGGAGAAGATGGGCATATGTCTGAGTGGCGAGCTCGTTTAAAAACGAATAAAACATACACAACCTACTGGAACCTTGCTTAGCACGGAATAAGCCGCATTTGCACATAGGTTATGCTACCAATAGCACACGGAGGTAGAATCAAAACAATAACTGAATAGCCTACAACCTATGTCTCTTTGGTCCACACATTCACATTGGTTGGTTGTGAGTAGCCTTTATTTCAACGAAGCAGGCCCCTGCTGAGCGAATTCGATATCAAACGAAATAACAGCCAAGTGTCAATCGCAAACGTTTGGGCAAATGGTGACAAATCGGAGAGAAATAGAGAGTAGCGTAGCAACGTCGCTCAATAGCATTAAAGCTACCTCAGCCCCGGGCTTGAAAATAAACGCGAACCCGAACATCAAAGACCGAGAAATAAGATATCTCCAAAAATGATTCCCGCGTTGCTTTACAAACAAATAAGAAGCAGAAAAAAATGAATCCGTTGGATAGGGATTCAGATGGGAAACGAGGGGGTTGCTGCGTGGAAGGAAGCTTAAAGCATTGTGAACTCTTCTTGAACCGCGATTGGAGTCATATGGTCATAAATCACTGGGACACACACTCCGCCATTCACAAACTGATAGCCTATTTCAGACCAGCTTACCTTAGCCTCTGAAGAGGGAAGCACAGGCAGGCATCATATATTTTTCACATTCAGCCACGGTGCAATCAATAAAAACGGGATCCCTCCGTCCCTTTCCTGTCTTGATATTCGCAGCGAGCGAGCGTATGATGCCGGTGTCTCGTGGACGGCTGCCCCGCGCCTTAGTCCGGGCGCTCCTGGACGGATCCCCTCGGCTTGGGAAGGGGGGAGACGGTCTGGCATGAAAGATCTGAGGTATGCGAGGGGCGCTGCGAATGGACAGGCAGCTCAGCTCCTGGCCGCCCCGTCGACTGGTACGCCCTGCTCGCTGATAACAATGGCCTCAGATTTCCCCCTTTCTCTATCTCACGGTGCAAACCTTAACATCATAATCCGACCAGAGCTCCGCTTCGCTGTCACGTATCCCCGTCGCATTTTTGCCCGTTTATTTGTGGTGGTTATAGTGCCGATTCTAGTCTCGTCTCTCCCTTATCCTTTTAGCGTGTTATTGTGTTGTCAACACAAGGCCTTTGCAGCTATTTGGAAATAACGGGGCATGCTTGGAGCGCCAGGCGCGGGAGTTAATCCCCATGTAACAGCGTCACCAGTGAGAAATTATGCTAATTGCAGCCGAGTGGGACAGGATCTGGGCCTACGAGCAAAGATCCAGCGCCAGGACTTTTTTATTCACTTGTCTCCCAGTTAGGTGTCTAGGCTATGCTAATATTGTTTAGTACACGGAAGAAGCGTCGTTTTTTCTCCCTCACTCCACTAGTCTATATTGAATTACCAGGAAGTGCGTCTCCAGCGCTGGCTCCTACTTGGCTCGAGGCAGAAACAGCATTCTATCTGTATTGTTAATATTTCATCACATGGCCCCAACACACCCAACTAGTAATAACTAATGCGCAAAAATGAGAAAGGGTGGGGAGGGGTGACAGAACAGGAGAACAGACAACAGGCGGACTGGTGAACGAGGGAGGGGTGAAAACAAATCAGTAAAAAGGAAAAAGGAGAGATAATGTGTGATATTTAACAGCTAGGACGAGTCAATGCCACATAAGTCTTTGCAAAAACTTCGATAGCGAGTCCATGTTAAAAATTCAAGAGGGCACTTCCTGTGTTTTCTCGGCATATGAGAACTTCGACAAACGTGGGACAAAAAACATTGAAAAACAAGAAAGAAAAGACGAGAAGGAAACGAGGAAGAAAGCTGGCGCGAGACCAAAATGGAAAAGAAAATATGGAGGTGTTTTGGAGACATTTTCTCTCCTCACTGTCTCTCACCATTTTTTCTCTCTCTATCGCTCTCTCTCTCTCTCTCTCTCTCTCTCCCTCACACTCCCTATCTGTACGCTCTTGCTCTCTCACCATGTCTCCCTCTCCTTTTCTCTCTATTTTTTATTATTCAAGACACTACACCCATCTTTTTTTTGCCTGCGTAAGATTTATGACGACTATCACCCACGGCAGCTGTAAACAAGGAACTTTAAAAAGATGCATTCGGTGTATTTACTTGAAAAGAGTGAGTCCAAACGGTGTAGGAGGAAGACGTGGGACAAAAATGTAGGTGTCTGCAACTTTCTCCTAGGCAGCATTGTTCCTCATTTTGCAACTATTGCTAAACGGATTAAATCAGCATCCTGAAAGATTACTAATTAACTCAAACGAGCTAGAAGAGATGAACGTCTTTTGAATCAGCACATTTAGATTTTAACCACCCACTACACCACTGGAGCTAAGTTGTGGTAAAATCGAAATGTTCAAAATGAATTTTGGAGTACAGCTCTCAGAACCTTGAGAGAAGAGTGTTATTGAACAATATTTTAGGTGATTTTAAAGGATGGCAAAGGACTGGTATTACCCTTTGAAAAAAGAAGATAACAGAGAAAGGATATGCCTTGCAGTGGTGGACAATTCCAAAAGACGCAAATATGTTGTGCCAGGAAACAGCATTTGTTCTAAAACATCACAAGGAGATGAAAAGACGAATATGTTTTGCCAAATGATGGATTAGTTGGAGGAATTTAAGCTTTTCGCGGTTTTCATGTGAAACTGCACTGCGTGGTTGTATGCTGTTTATGTTGTTTGTTGAAATCGTAGAATATATAAGCTTTACTTTCAATAATCTAGATTTCATGTTTTGTGTCTGTATTTGAAATGAGTAACGTGTGTTAAAATAACAGTAGGCTATAGGCATCGCTGTACATCCATTGGTTATGCATATGAAGGCAAATGAAGAATCATTATATAGGCTACTGCTAGATTATTCAACTTCTCATTAGTGGATATTCTCGAATGTCGGGGCTACACTGCAGGCTATAGGTCACATCCATAGGACTATCTGACCATGGGCCATCTACCATTACAGTAGTTTGAAATCATACAATAGCATACAAAAGTCACGACAGTAACCCGTGAAAAATAAAAGCAAATTCATTGTGTGTAGATGAAGATAATATCATAAGAGGTCTTTAACACAAGCTGTACAATATTTTGTTTGTTTGTCTGCAATAATAATGAGAAGCCTAACACAGATCTGCAAATAGCAGTTAAAAGATGGAAATCTCACCATGGACTCAACAACCAAAATATCTTTTCAAATAGGCTATGCAATATGTTCAAGTGCATGCATTGCTCGTATATTATGAAATCATTGTCATCAAATAAAAAGGATTGTAAGGCTATTATGGACCATCATTTTTTCGTTCATCGTTCCCAATCGCTTCAATAAAAGTCATGTCCTCATATTTACCTCTCCTGGGTCAACATTATCACATGTGAGCTATCAATGCAAGGCCATCATACAGTTCAAATCAATTCAACAGCAATGGTGCACTAGCACATTGGTGTCATATCACCCACCGCACTCATGCAGGATGTTAGCAAAAAATATGAATCAAAGAGTCTGGTGTACTTACCGATATAATGTCCTTTATCACCACTTGCTTTTATGCGAGAATGCAGCTTCCAGATTATAGGTAGGAACTGGAAGGCAAGGGAAAAAAGAGAGAAAGATGCAATCAAAGAAGGTCGCCGAAAATCCAATACAGTGCATACGACCCCTTGTAGACAAATCGAACACAAAAGCAATCTGAGATTGGGCCATGGGTGACAGACATCGTTAACCTTAAATTATTCTCGAAATATACGGGAAGAAACGCGAGGCCATCGAAAAAATCACCGAAAGCAGCGCAAAAGCCACCCCTCTCGATATTGATTTTAATCGTTTATTGAGTTACATATTATATTTTTGATTAATCCGCGTTTCGAGTCTGACTGCTGGTACTGAGATGCATCTGCTCTGCTGTTTGGCTAGTGATTGAACTGTTTCGGAAATGCGATGAAATTTTTCATTCGGTGACCTACATTTCCCCATATGACTTAACAGTCCACATTCTACGGCTTTGTTTCGCATTAAAATATTACTGGAGCCTTTACAAACAGTAGAACTAACTCAAAGACTGGTACTACTGGCTAATGTAACTAAGTGGATTAACATAGCCGATTATTTCGACGTTTTTTTTTTTCGTTCACAGACCATGAAAAAATATGATGACCATTGGCCTGAATGGATAAATCGCATAATGTATAATAATGATAATAGGCCAATAATAACCATTATTATTATTGTTATTATTATTATAACAATAATAATAGTAATTATGATAATAATTATGTTATGAAATGTTAAATAGTAACTCACAAATTCTCCCAATAGGAAACCTTTAAACGAATCAAATATAAAATGAACGAAAGTAAACGCCGAAAAGCAATCCCAAAGAAAGCCATAAAATAACAGAGGCATCATTCTGGAAAAAATAAAACCAAAGCCCAGGCATATGCTGCCCTAATCCCAGAAGGAAGCAAAAGTGGACCGAAAATGACTATATACAGTAGAGAAGGCCCAAGTCGAAATGAAATCAAATGGCCTTGCTGGTGTGCATAGTAGCGCTTATTAAAAGTGGAATAAAAACGTTGGACGCTCCCGTTCGCCGGCTCGTGACAGCTACCCCAAACACATAAATCAAAACGAGGATTCCCCGACCTCCCCGACTCTGCGGCCTATAGCGCTATAAAGTTATTTATTGCATCCCCGCACTCACGCACGGCGTTGGCTCGCGTCCATCCCTGTCGCCCCGGCCTTGTTTTGAACGCCACGCGGGTAGTTTTTGAAAGATTTTCGGTACCGATAGCTCGTCGGCGACCCGGAGCCTAACTGGACTAACCTAAAGTTACCTACAAAGTGAAGGGTGCTCCAGCCCCCGCAGCTAGCCACGCTGAGCTCTCAGAACAAAGGGAGGAGGCAGCTCTTAGCAGAAGAGCTGATGAGCCAATTTTAGTGGGAAAAACGGGGAGAAAGGGAGCCAGGGAGTAACGAAATTCAAGACAAATCAGGGCTAGCTTTTCCTTGATGCAACGAATATCCACCGAAAAGCGTCGTTTAGTGGGCAAGGTATCGAAGGAACCGAGAAGAACAACAGTGGGATTTGGCCGCCTGATTTCTGCAGGGTTTGCAACAAAGGCGCTCCTGCATAATTTATCAAAATGCATATTAAGTGGATGCACAGGCATTAGGGAACTGGGAATGTTTGCCTGCTCGAGATTTTCAATATAAACACTGCGATAGCCGAATCCCACTGCACATCCAATACACATGGAAGCACACACAGAGACAGAGCCCTGGGCACATAACAAACTGTTTTTTTACCCCAACTTTATTGTCGAGGTTTTTTTTTCGGTGTCTCTCTCTTGCTCTCCCTCTCTTGTTCTCCCTCTCTCTCTATCGCTCTCTCTCTCTCTCTTCATTCTGTAGAGCTGCCGTTATCACATCATTCCGTTAGGATAGTCGTCATGCCCCTGCCTTGTTCCAAACGGTGCCTACCAGCACCCATGCTTAACCGTACCCCATGAAACCCCTCTACTTGTGACATAATTTTCAAAAACCGTTGCATGCTCCATGTAAACACGAGCAGGCAGTCAGAAACACGAGAAATAAACAGGGAGAGGCGCGCGGCGTGGCTGTGTCGCGCTTTGACAGATTGGTACTGGGTTTGCAGTGTGACCTTTTGCGTCGAGGAGCAATAACTCACCAGATTAATGATCAATCAACGGAAGTACTTTGGAATCCCCTTGTAATGTCTTATATTTATGAATTAATCCCGGCCCTGTCGTCCCAGGCTTTCAAAGAGCCTGCATGGTGCCTTCTGGAAGTCAGCGAAACGCCAACCTTATCCCATTTGCTGTCTAATTACCAGGCGGTTGGGAACAGCAGAGTAAGAGCCTGAGAGAACCACAGTCAGTGAGTCCAGAAGGCCCCTCACCAAATCCAAAATAATACTCTGAATGATCCGCTCACGTGACACGCATACGTCAAAACTCTATCGTTTAGAACTAATTCGATTACTCTAACCTTTCATATAAAAATAAGGCCGTTTTTTTCGAAATGTGTTGCCACTTCAACTTTTGCCCCAATTCTGGAGGCACCACCCTCCAAAAATGGCCTATTTTCTCCCGCTATCTCTGTGAAGGTGCGCTTTCATCAGCTCCATTTGTAGAATTCCAGTGCCTTGAAACGTAATGAGCTCGAACGACGGGCAAGCCCCAAATGGCCACCAGTGAATTGTTTTAAACGAGGAGAGGCACAATATATCTTCTTTTCTCTCCCATTCTGGCGGATGACATGGGACTTTCAACACCAAGGACTTGAGAGCTAGAGCGGTGAATACGCGAGGCCTCTGCATCCAATCTCTGGGCGATAAAAGGGGGGGTTTCTTTGCTCGCTAGCGAGTGAGAGAGCAGGGGGCTTGGTTTTTTACACCCACGCAGATAGCCTTCTACTAAAGATCTCCGGATTACAATTAAACTCTCATTTGAGCCCGCCTGACCTGCGCGTTATGGCAGTATCGATCCCAGTGGAGTTGCCAGTCAGCACACAGGAGTCAACGCATATTTCCTTGAGGTGGAATTGTGGTACCTGTGCAAAAGCATGCGTTGTTATTGTATTTTTAGAGTTGTGCTAATGACGCAGACTTCATCGAGCACTCCAGTTGTAGCCTCTTGATTCAGCAATAAAAAATAGTGATGGTGAAAATAATTTTAGTTGACTACGCTGACTGCAAGCCGCATGCAAAGGTTTGTTGGAGAATGGCGAGGAGCTGCAACAGCAGTTTCCAGTTCTCTCATCTACATGCATGGATCCTTAAGATGTGGAGGTTTATAGCAGTCTCCACAGAAGATAAGCATTACCTAGTACTAAACAATGAGAATGCTCACAGTCAGTTTTTTTGGTGAGCCAAGTTAATTTTTACTTGACATTAGGGTCTTGACGGGGTAATCTTTAACTGCCTTTCAAAGGAGGCATAGTCTGGAGTGAGTTGGGGGGGGGTCACTATGGGCCCTGCACTCGGGACCTGAAAACTGCCAGCCTCATCAAATAAGATAAGACAAATAGGGAAAATTATGGAAATTCATATATATATATATATATATATATAGGTTTTGTCCAAACACTTAATAGGAAATTGCATTGTTGAAAAACTAAAGGCCCATTCTTAGACATGCAGCACAGCATCCAAAACATTGTGGTGTATAATAATTACAGTAACATTGTCACAACAGCTAATAATGCAAAGTGCCCCAGGGATGTAATTGTTGAGACCGGAGCATAATATGAATAAACTGTGCTCCATGCAGATACTGTCAGATACTGTCGTCTTGCACAAGTACCTTCACTTTCACTTCTCCCCGGTGCTATGCCCAATGTCAGTGATGTATGATCAAATCGATTAAATGATAGCCACTTAAGAGTTTTGTGGTTTGATTGAGGCCGTTCTCTGTGACGCGTAAACCGCTGGGTCACTTTTGCATTTGCTGGAGGGCTAACTACATTTTAGACAGCACATGGGCAGGAATTAATTCAGGCAATTTTTGTCCCATATTGTGAGCCTTATAAATAACTCCATACCATTCGGTGAGCCTGGCGAACGGTTGCGAGAGGGACCTGACCTCCAATTTGGCAACAAAAGGAGTTTCCTGCTCCAAAGCATGTTGATACTCACCCAAGCTACGGGCTAGGCTTGGCTCTAATCCTTGTGATGCTGTGATACCACTTAGGTTACATGTGGCAGAAGGTTTAAGTAAAAGTGATTGAGGGCAGCGGCTGTTCAAGTTGCATCTGCAATTTGGTGACTTCATCTCGGCATGAGATTAAGATTAACATAACGCTTGTTGAACGACCATAATTCCTATGAAAATGCAGGTGGTCATATATTTAGAGTATTATGAAATACTTCTATTTAGAGTAATGTGAAATATCAGCACAATGGCGCATCACTGGTCTTAACGCCACTGAAGTATTTTCTGGGTCGAACGCAGTTGGGCATGTTACGTCTGAGTAGCTTACATGACCTCTTCAATGTGTTCCACATTCTATCAAGGTTATGGCCTCTATGTTCAACGCCATAGCGAGATATGATGTGGGTGTAACTGAATTTAACATATGTAAAAAATAATAATAATAATAACCCCACTTCCATGTGTGTGATCTTCAGAGTTATAGAGGAAATTTCCAAGTGTGTTTACATGTGTTATACGCAGCATGACCCAGCAAAACTTTGGGGAAGATAATAATTCAACATAAACGTCCCAGGGAGAGGGGGGGGGGGGGGCAAATTCGGATTACTGGCATCACTTTATACTACTGTGGTGCCTTGTTTTAGGTTTGTTAGGGAAAAAATAACAAAAATAAATGCCAAATGTGAGGTTATCGCCAGGCTTGAATTTTGGGGGATTCCTGCAGCGCAGATTGGGACAAAAAAGCGATTCCAAATTGAGAGCTGCTAGAGTAAGCAATCCGTTGTCGGGGTCATAAATCATGGACACATGCGTCTTCTTTTTACACCCTAGCTGCAAGATCCATTCACTTAGTTCAACTCACCCAGCAGGTCTACACTTAAGGCTAACTAACTTGTGTCGTCTCATAAAACTTTAGGCGGCTTGGACAGACAGAGCTCAACAGAAGATAACTAAAAAGGAATCCAGGAGGTTCATAGAGGAGGGAGGAAAAGATACAATGAGTTAAGAGAGAGATAGAAGGGAAATGAGTAAGCTACACCTTCCGCCGCTTTGGTTACCTATTTGAGGGCATCTGTCTTCGGTTCTAGAAAGACAAAAAAGTTTGCGAGCTTGGGCACACCCAAGGATGGCTCCTGCCTCGGTCACACAACGGATAATTAATGAATTGTCTGCAGGACTGCTTTGGACACTCAAAGAAGAGTCCAGGCACCCGGCGTCAGTTGAAGCCTGCAAACCTTACCTGACTTCCAGCACTCCTCTCGGTCCCGTAAAAATGGATAGGCGCGTGTTTAGGGACTTTATGTTCAAGACACGCATGGAATACTTGCTTTGTTTGTTTCTCTGTTACCTTGGACGCACTAATTCTCACGGTATGCTACAGTTGGCATGGTTGTTTGCTGATCTCCACGAGAAAATCAACTAGAAACAACAGCAGTAACGCGTTTTGAATCCACTAGCCCATCTTGACAAATGCAAATGATTTACGTACTAAGACACGCGCGCACACACGTTGGAGCACTACGCAGGCAGAGGACCTGTCCGAACGCCTCCGAAAACACGGCTTTTGCTCCCCTGAATTCCGCGCTCCGACAGCGGCGTGTGATTCACCGGGCTCAGCAGTTGTCAACAGGCGAAAGATTCCACCTCTACCTTCTAACTCCTTTTCTGTCTCTGCTAGCGTGGAGCAGGGAGGATTGACACGGTGAACTAGTGAACCAGTGGACTGACAGGACACACAGGGTGGAGAAGGCAGCGGGGTTCGTCTATCCAATAGGGAACTACAAGGCTCCGTGGCCGACACATGGGCCATATGGCCATTACAACCTGCGGGCTTCTACAAGGGTGAACGCGGTCAACCTCATTCCGATAGCTGTCCATTTCCTGACAAATTCCTGTTCTCTTTATAAGTTTTCGGCAGTCCTATTAGTTCGCGAATAACACTAGAATATATTTTTACGCACAAAAAAAGAATAAAATTTCACTTCATTCCGATACTGGAGCGGATAATTTAAATGGATTTAATGCGAAGTTACCTTTTTGGGCACTATTAATATTCCCCTTTAAAAACCTACTTAACTTTGTTTGCAAATGAGTCTTTTGTGTGTACATATGTAGTCTACCCACGCAACAAGATCCCCACGAGTGCCCTTTTTCTCTGGTTTTCTTTCTGTCTTTCACACACACACACACACACACACACACACACACACACTAACAAAAGCGGGCAGAAAGGAGATACATCGTCTACAGTTCAATTATAGCGATTCAGAAGTGCAATGATAGTATCCGCGCTATTCTTAGCCATCGCACATAAAAAGCTACTCGTTCTCCCGTACATTTCCGGCTCGATGCTCTTATCGCTGCTCTCCATGCTTCTCAAGCTGGTGAAAACCCTCCGCGCAGTCGCTGGATACCTTTTCGCCGGTCATTTTTCATGCGCTTTCAATCGCTGCTCTCTTAGACCGTTATAAATTAGCGTGAGGTTTCGTATTGATTTATTTCCAAACTGGTAATCATTCCTGCATTACGAGGCAGGGGAACACCTGGCAAACCGGCCCCCTGCCCTCTTCTGCAGGGGAACACAGACGCTTAGAGACAGGTCTTGCACTTTTACCACCCCAATTACAGAAAAAATAGTTGCCAAAATAGCAGGGATGTGGGTGTTTAGAGGAATACTCAGATATGTTGGTATATATTCCGATTATAACGAAAGATATGATAGGTATGTGGTCAAATCAAGCCTAATGCTTTCAATCTTATACAGTCAGCCATTATTACGGATTTTGCCTTTGGGGTGAACAATTCTGAATCATCACAGTACTTTGTATTCTCCATTTGGAGAACCACTATAAGTCAGAAATACTGTAGATATGTAAGACTTTTCCGATGGTTGACTGATAGCTTTTGTGCCTTTTCTCAAAATGTGACTACGTCATTACAAAGAATATTGTTTTATTCGAAAGCATGTTCTATATTAGCCTATTATTGCCATGCACAAAGCTTGGCCCAATAGGCCCACTATATAAGAACTATGCGGGGTCTCCTCGACTTTTCATTTCGAGTGTGTGTGTGTGTGTGTGTGTGTGTGTGTGTGCATTTTATTTCATATACCAATTTATGTATTTTTGTCTACATTTGTATGCATATTTATGAGTTTTGCCTAGATTTTGTCGTTGAATATTGATCATTCTAATAATAAATAATAATTTTACCAAGCATGCAAACTGTGTGCTGCTTACACTCTTGATCTAATATGGTCGGCTAATGAATGAGAGCAACCAATTATAAAGAATCGAAATACTTGCACAGTTTTTTAGTAGCGTCCATGCTTTAGTTGTGAACATTTAGAACCATACAATATGGCTGCCATACGTGGATGTATTGTTCCAAGTGGTGGGAAGATTAGTTTACATTGTCTCCTCTAGAGCGTAGGATTACAACACTGTTGTCTAACATTTAAACGACAAACAAACAAGACCCCCATACCCACAGAAACGGTAGCAGACGTCGGCCACTTTAACCAAAGCACGGTTTCAATTATAGGACCTATTCAAGGATTACTTGTGTTAAACTACTTGATTGCTTGTGTTAAACAGTCTATAGCCAACGTTTAGATAACGTTTGATCTTTTATGTCGAATGATGATGTTACATTCTTTTAGATGGGAAGGGTTTTCCCATTCATGTCATGCCGTGTTTTGCCTGATGTATGCAAATTCGCATGAATTATATATTGCATCTTTAGTTATATAGCCTATAAAGATTTCAGGGCATTTAAACGCAGCAAATAATTCTGGGTTTATATATTAATGAAACAGTAGCCTGGACGCTGTGCTGCTGAGTGATCCTTTAGCCTTGTGTTCAGGGCTGATATGGGCTACTGCCTCTCTGTTAGAATCCAACGGCCTGTCTTATGATGGCGTTTTGAATCATTCATTCCACTCACCACTGTCATTGAATTGTGAAATCAGATATGAGGTGGTTTTAGTGAGCTCGAGTGATGTCCTGTGTGAAAATGTCTTCTCTTCTCTCCCCCTGCGTGTCCACCGAAATGAGCTTGGATATTGTTTTTGACACAGCGCCGGGCAACGAGAAGCGCCGCTGGAATTATACATTTTGAAAGTGCTGCCCCTCGCTGCTGCTCCCATTAATATTTGATGGGATCCACAGAGTTCTTCTAATTTTGCTATACAAAGGTTTACACTACCAAGGCGGAGAGGAAGACCAGGAGGCAACCACACAAAATAATACTTGTCATTATGTGAGATTCATACAAATGTTATTTGAAATTGTTATTAATATTAGACAGAATATTGGTTCTAGTAGCATACGTATATCTCTAGTACTGATGGGCTATTGACATTATGATACAATGCCTTGTTTTTGAGAGAAAATAAAGAATAAAGTGAATAACTATAAAAGCTACGCCTCTCCTCTTATTATGTTGTCTAGAGAGGTAATGCCCACTATAGCATCACCGTACCGTACAAATATTGCCGCCTAGCCAAAATAACATTAACGCGTCATAAACTAGATTTACCACTCTTGGAGCCACACGTTTTGTAAACCTCCCCCTCCTCTCAGGTAGCAAAGGCTCCACAATGAGCTGGATAAATTAGACTGATGGTGCTTGAGCATCCGGCTGGGGTTATTTATGACCTTTTTTTCTACAAAAGTCCTGCACATAGTTGATACATACGCCTGTTGGAATAAAAACTAAAACTGCTGCCATGAAAGCTATACGACAAGGTTTAGAAACATCTATATTATCTCTGGTAACGTCGAGTTTCATTCGGGTCTGTTACAAGTTTCCCACGGATCTGGAAGAAACAGACCAAAATCTTCGATTATCTCAGAACAAAATCAGTTAATCCTTCCTGGACTGGGCGTATTGAAACTCAGTAGGTCGTTTTAACTGTTCAGCAACGTTCTTCTGAAGCCTCTTCTACTAAGGTTGCCTTCCAATTAAGTTTTTCCTCCTGTGTCGCAAAAAGAGTTACAACCCAGGTATGTAACCTCTGGCTATAAATCTCCAGGCGGGCTCTGGCGCTTTTATGAGATTTACATGGCGGCGAGGCGTTCCCGTTTTGGCAAATTTAAACAAATCTTCCCTTAATTGGTAATTGTATATGCAGTAACTCAAGACCTGCAGCTCCTTAGCCTTTATATTAGCTTCAGAGCCATTGCATGTACATCTCCCGCGATAATCAACTCGAGGTCGAGAATGGGAAGAAAAAGGAGGGTTTCGCCCGCTGCGGAGGATGGCAAGAGGGCCGGCAAGTAGCGAGGAGCCAGGGATCTCTTCCTCATTCCCGTGTATCATCGCTCGCTCATCATTTTCCCAGCGAAATGATTTATCGCAGAGACGGTCATAAACAACACAACTCCCTCACAAACACACAATGGCAGCCCCGCTGCCACTGACACACAAATCACTATAAATCAAGCGAAGTAGCTGAATGAAAATAGGAGAGGGACATGCTGTGGTAGGGAAGGAGATGGGATGGGGGACAGTGAGAATCCTTTACCGCTTAAAAAAGAAAATATACAGCATGATATCAATGGAGCACAAGTGCAAATCTATGACATGTAATATCAGTCCTGTTACCACAACCGAAGTCAAACAATGGGATGGGGTTTGAGACGTGCATGCACGATGACAAGGTATGGCAAAATGAATATTTTTTGACATATTTACCACAATATCACAAACGGCAAATAATTCATGGACTCGGGCAAGCCCGGAACGTTGCAGCAATGTACGCGCATGGAAGTGGCGTCCCCCGTTTCCGCTATACTCACAATGTCCACACGCTGAGGTGCTCCCGTCCAATTTTGTTTTATTGCAGCCTCCGCGTGTGTCTGTGCCTCTCTTTTTTTCCTCCGCTATAGGGCTTGTTTTTAAAAGGACAGTTGAATTTCACGTCAGACACAGGGAGACCATGTCTGCGATATTCCTGACGAATACATATCTATTCTGCAACCACTGCATTAATTATTTAATGAATCACGTGACCACGAGGGGGATGGGGGTGACTCTCCTTGCAAGCTCGTGGGACCACTCTACCTCAGCGGTACAGACACTCACTTTTATCTTGATTTTCTTTGAACATAAATGTATAAGAAAATAAAATGATACATCACCGTTTTCCGACCTGAAGCTGCTGGCGAAATAACTTATGTATTGGCAGTTATGGTAAGTATTAGTAGTGTCATAACCACGTTCTGAATGAACTCGAACTAAGAGAAACTTGGATATCTATTTTGCTTTCTTATGTCTATATTTTCATAAACCTGTATAATTTCGATACATATTTACGATATCTAAACATTACGTCCATAGTTTTTTACTGGTGTCTTAAGAAGTGCAAGTCTTGTAAAGGTTTTCATCTTGTTATCGCTTCGTGCTCAGTGTAATGTCATCTTGTCTTTTCTATGTCTCTAATTGAATTAAAGTTTGCAAAGCAATTGAAACTATGTAGTCATTTTCTGCACTAAATCATTGTAGGCTGGACTCCAGTTCGTGTTAATATCACTGGATTACGGAAAGTTTCATAAACACCATTATTATACTGGCTCCTTTGTGCTCATGCATGATGTTACAGTTTTTGAAAGATATGTAAGATTTTACGCGTGCACTTCTGATGCGTTTGGTCCCAACTCAAAGTGCACTGTGATCTCTTGTGGACTCTAAATGATGGTTATAGCCCATAGCAAAAGGGAGTTCATTTTCACGGGGACCGAGAGAGATAGGCTTTTAGACAGGTAGCACGCGGCAAAGGGTGAGTTTAGCAGAGACCCCGCCGTGAGCTCTTAGCAACAATAGTTTTTTTCCTACACTGAGGCACAGCCACGCTGGGTAGACTATAACAGAGCAGAACAATGGACCTAGGGCTGTGTAGAAGCAACGAGTCGACAGAAGACTCTCCTGAAGGTCAAACAATAGCTCGACTTGGTGTGCTTCAAAATCTCAGAGACTTCTACATTGCATTGCATTGCCTTGCCTTGCCTTTCCCTTTCTCTCTTTCACGTAAACAGAAGCAAAACAGCTTAGGGGGAGATAACAAGGAGGAGGGGAAAACAAGACTCACTTTCATCCCACAGAAAGTAATCACTATCAAACGCAATTACACTAAATATTCTGGGGGAAAGCCAACAGCACTAGGATAAGCTACGATAAGCTTTGTTTGCAACTGAAACCAACATCACGCTGGTTCTATCAAGGCGTTGAATGATCCCTAATGTTTGGACCGAAAGAGCAATGGGAAAAAGGTGCAATAGTGAAATTATAAATATTTTAATCATTCGTTAAACATATCTCGTCTATATGCAGACAAACCTGATGTAATGTCATTGGCTACGATTTTGGATTGGGTGACATCCCTTACGCGCCCTTGAAATGCCACAGTAGGCTATACTTATTATTGTGTGTATTGTGTATTTACCGTCATGTGAATAGAGACCTGTGTTTCATCAATTCGTGGTATCAAAACGTGGAATGGCTATGTCATTTTAATCAATCAAACTAGTCTAACATTAATGCTATTAATTGCTAAGAATACATTCATTACAAAAATACAGTAGGCCTAGTAATTACCAATAGCGTTCAACTGTTCAATTCAAGTAATTACAAAATGGTTTAGAATCACGAAAATCACTATACTCACTATACTCTATACTCACTATACAGATCTTTGCAGGAATGGGTGGTACATATATGGGAAATATTGCATGGGACATTTTAGATAGACATAGTATGTACACTATATTTACTGACAATGAAAATACAACAATGACGCGGGGGAAAAAATCACTCCCAAATCGACATTCATTACATCCTCATTCTATGGGTAATGGAGCTACAACTAGGCTACTGCTACTTCCATAACTGCTATTGCTATACAAGCCTATGACTAGTTCTAAAATTAGTTACCTAATAATAATAATAATAATAATAATAATAATAATAATAACAACAACAACAATAATAATAGAACAGTCAGTGTAAATTGCTTTTGAACAGTGTCGCTGTAAACATAACCCTTTGCTGAAGGCTTGGTTTACACAGGCGAATGGAGAATGATTTACGGGCCGAACATCTCTTCTTTTATTGTGGACCGTAAATCTGTCAAACCCGGCAGGGCGCGCGTAGTCCGATTTGAAATATATTCTGAAAGAGACGCACTCCCTCCACGGGCAAACAGCAAGCGAGTGTGTGTCCTCACCTAACATTAGTAGGCTAATATTTTTTTGGAACAGCTGGGTCACTGACCAATGTTTGATATTTAGCTGAATGTAGGCTACTGATTTTTGTTTTGTTTTGTTGCACTGCAGAAAGAAAAGTAATTCCTTGCCATTTTTCTTTGTTTTTCACGTCGGCTGACACAATCATGCACTTTGAATACATTATTTTAGTCCTGTATTATAGTCCTGTGTTTTAGTAACATAGGTCGCCAAAGGATATCCCTAGCCGGCTAGTGCTTATAGCAAACGGGCGTATCTCTAAAATATTAAAACTAAATGTAAAATGCTCAATTAAACGTGCTATCTATTTGATCAATAAATGGCTATTTATCTATTCAGTCAGATGTTCTCTCTCTCTCTGTGCTGGCATTGTCGAATCTAACTCTGTCTTTTTAGCAAGTTAATTATTGATAGAGCATAAGCACAATCACAATTGTGCGTCTGCTGCACTGAAATTAAGTTAGCCATTAAAAGATTTTGAAAGGCTATAGACTACAACCTAAGCTAACCTACTACTGTTGGCATTTAAAAAAAAAAGGTCGTTACACCATTATTTGTATGACGTAGCCTACCATCGAAATATCACCGCGAAGACGAGTAATGTGTTAATAACAATGTAGTAGCTTTTTATTAAGTGTGGGGTAGGGGGATAGTGGCTGTGGTAACATTTAGTCTCTCCTTTACTTAATATGTGTCCCTTGTAAAAAAAAAAAAAGACTAGCCCTGGCGCACGGAGCTCGCGTGCGTTGGTCATATATCTGTGCTGACTGCACGGCGCTGACCTCCGATCCTCGCCTTTGCACAATAATAATTCAGCTGTGCGCACAGGACTATTTGTTTCGCAATTAGCAGTGTGTGAGCTAAAACAGGCCACAGTGCGCGCGCGCACTTCGGGCCAATTTACCAGGCCTTCCAACACATCTTTCAAGGAAGCAGAGAGGATGCAGTGGAAAATGAGAGAATGGGCGAGGAGATACCTCGGTATTTATAGCCAAATAACCATTACATTTAGGGCAGTATATTCCTCTTAGCGAAAGAAATCAATGTAGTTGTAACACAGCCTATAATCTGTGGAGACTGTCTAGGGTTCAGGAGAATTACAAAACCTTGCAGCAAAGCAAGGCAGGGGCTGCACCGTCAATCTACAGCACCATGGCAACCAAAAACTTTGGATGAATCAGAGAGAAGAGGTCTAGGCAAGGCCACGGCCTGTGTTTTCTTAAGGCCCCATCAGTTTATTCGAGTGTCTTAGCAGAGAGATAGTGTGTGCCCTGAGGCTACAGTGGCCAGGCCGCGGTGTTATGACTACCTCGCCCCGGGGTTGGGCCGAAAATGTAACCCGGAGCCATGTCCAGTCTGCAGAGGGTCAAGGGTTTCGAGGGGGGGCAGTCTGTGCCTTCGCAACGGACCTAATCGGTCAGAAAAACGTGTCCCCTGGTTGAACTCTGCGAGGCCATTTTGCTGTCCACTACAACCATCGATTCCCAGCACTTTCCTCGATACTCTGTTCTATATTTTTACCATTTGTTTTAGGCTTTGCCACGCACCAGGTCTCGCAAGTCTGAAGTGGACACTGGAACCACTGGCCCGAACGCCTGTCATTTTTCTGATACTCGCTTGAGATTGATTATTGTGGGGTTAAACGCCGGTGAATATATCGGAAGCATCCGTGCACATCTAAGTACACACATTCGCAATTACATGAAGCAATTTGTGGCCAGTGGGTTGTGTTTTTTTTCTTCTTTAAATCGTTTCTCTAATCTAGCTCCTTTGTTCGTTTAAGTTTATGTTTCACCTATTCCGGAATCAAGTCATTAGGCACTAACACAATGCAAATACCTTTCCAAATCAATTCATATATTAGTAACATCGTATTACATAACATGCTATTATCACAATATACACATAATCAAATACATAATGACTTTGAAAGTCATTTCCTGATGTCTCTCATAAGTGTTTATTGTGAGCACACTGCATGCACCAAAAATATGGCCTGTAATATTTACACCCAGACCTACATGCGCACACATACACACACACACACACACACACACCTTGAATCACAACCAGATTTCCCCAGCAACCACCAGAATCTGTCACTTAACACACACAAAAATACGCTTTCCATATACTGCAAACCACATGAAAACACACACACACACACACCAACCATCAACATCTCACATATATGCACGTTAACCTAGAAGTAAGCATGCATACGTAGGCCTAAACTATAAACACGTGCGCCCACACCAACAAAGAAACACACACAAACGCAAACACACGCTTTCTCTCTCTCTCCCCGCTATCTCTCTCTCTCCTAGGTGAAAGAGTCAAAGACAACAAAACAGTTGCACAGTTTGCACATGTTTCTCACGAAAACAAAGTGTGCCATGCACGGTGTCATCCAAACTCAAAACAAGTAAGCAAACCCACACAACAGCCGGCCTTCACAAATCCCCTATGTCACAGCAGCCATAAAAGTCACTTGTCCCCCGGCCACAACAAATGCTTGCCCGATACCCGACTGTGAAACTCAGGGCCATAAAGTAATAAAACCCTAAAGTAAACCAAAACGAAACAAAATGCCTTTACCTTCGTCGCTGCCATCACGCATCCTGCGAAGATTCTCACTTGCGTTAAAATTTCACTGGTTTTGCTGCTTTTCCTAGGCTGATTTTTTTTCCTTGAGGCATGACTTAGTTGAATAGAAGGTGGTGTTGAGATGTTAGGGAGGGTGGAGGGGGATATCTTCAAGTGTCTTCCAAGATTTGACTCCCCTCCTAGCAGAAGGCCCATGCAGTTGTGCTGCTGAATGACAATAGAAAAGAAGTGTGTAAAAAGAAGCGGTGATTAATGATTTTTCTGTATAATTCTCACATTTTTCTTGGGCTCTGTCCACAAATAATGGCGGTGAACTTTCGGGCCCCCTAAGAAATCTGTTCTCTCCTATTCATACGTCGGTGGCAGAAGGCTTTTTTGATATTGAGGATAAGAATAGGATTCCAAGGTGCACATTGTATCAGATGCCACACGCAGAAGGCATTCATTTCACAAGGCGAGTGCCTGTGGGCCTTTCTTGTAAGGAGATAAATGGTCACGGGAACCGATCATCTTGCCATGTAAATGTCCCATGTCCGAATTTAAAATATCATAACATTTGGACATAAGAAGACCAGCTATTGTATCTTAAGTTAAGGCCCTTTTTATTACAACAAGTAGGCTACCTTACATGTTTGGATGGAAATGTGTTTTCTTTGTAGAGTTAAAATACATTTTAATGCTCTCAAAAGATAGCCTATACCTTGAAAGGAGAACTAGATGAGCTCAGAGCCTGCAGAGTGTCTTTTGGTGTTTCGTTGACTAGACACATCTTGGCTCGTTGAAGAGTGTGACGTTTGTAATATTGCTGGGGCATTTCATAAATAAAGGAAAGAAAACAGATAAATGGATAGAGGGCTCCATATGGCGGGAGGGTCTCGCCGATATCAAGGAGCCAGTAATAGAAAATCTTCTTGGTGCCTCGGAATGCTAGCAGACCAATTTGAGGCTACACTTTTGTTTAAAGTTCAACGCCGGCAAACGGAATGTTATTTTCTCCTGCTCTATATTTTCGATACCTGCTCTAAGAAAAGAAAATGAAAATTAATACAAGGGCCGCGCCTTCCAAAAGAAGCCATTTGTCTTCTTGATTATCTATTTGGTTGTCAGGGTTTGAGCTATGGCACCGGCCCGCTCCTTTGTAATATAAAAAACACACAGCGCACCGGCGAGCAGCCGAGAAAACTGTTGTGCAAAAATTACACTCATTAAAGCATTAAAAGCCCACGAGCCGAGAAACAATTTTACTTGTTTCTGCCTTTTTTCAAAACAGGGATCCATACTTTAACTCCTCTCTCAGCATCGTTGAGCAGCGAGTGTGAGCACCGTTAAATTAAGGCGAGAGGAGAATGAAATGAAGGGCCTCGTGATTTAAAACGAGATTACAAGGCGTAATGTACCAGGATTACTCATGGACGCAAGATATAAATCACAATGCAGATATACACTGATATTTAAGACGGCCTGGGCTAAAAAGCAAAAAGCAAATCCTCCGTGGCTGGCCGAAATTCAATTAAAAATGTATGCTTTGGCATATATCACACTGCCTATTGGCTCTTCTTCACCACTTGACTCGTCAAAGCTTCCAAGACAGGCTTCTAGTTGCAGATGGCGACATAAGGACAGGACACAAAAGGGAAAGAGAGATGGTTTTTCGCCATTTATTAAATTTCTAGCTATTTACAAGTAACAAGGAAGACAGAGATAGAGATAGAAGTAAGCAGGGAGAGAGGACAACATACAAAATTGGGGGAATAAAATACATTTCTGTCATTTACCAGCGTCAAGACTGATCTTTGGAATGTAAAAAAGAAAGACATAAAAGGTAAATACCCAAATGGCACAGGGCGAGAAGAAAAGCGTGAGAGAAAAATAAAGAGGGGAGAAAGAAAGACAAGAGACATGTGCGCGTGTTTATGTGCCTGAAAAGGCGTAGAGTCAAGAGAATAAACGCTAAAATAAATGTGTATATTCAGTCATGCAAATATACGCACCCCTTATCTCTGAACAACCCTGGCCACATATTGACTTAAATTATACATTTCACTTACAAGAAATGAATAAGTACTTATTGCAGATACTTGTCATGTAAGTCAAACGAGTTCAAATCTGTCACTTCATTAAA
Organism: Alosa alosa; assembly: GCF_017589495.1. Lineage (NCBI taxonomy): Eukaryota > Metazoa > Chordata > Actinopteri > Clupeiformes > Clupeidae > Alosa > Alosa alosa. The sequence goes on from NC_063194.1 coordinate 4,543,781, forward strand.
ACAAGACAACAAAAAATCAACACAATTACAATTGAGGTAATTCACACAGTACTTAGCAGTGCTCTGTTATAAATGATTTGCGATGTACCAGGTTTTGGTTCTTAGCATATAGCTATGTCCAGCTTAATGAAATTGCAATGACCTTCCCCTGTTTCCGAAAGAACGTCTCCTTTATATTTCCCCGATTATTTCAAATATATGATAATTAGATATTGAAAATAAGCGGGGGTAACAGTCCCTGTACATACTAAACGATCGATGCGTTTCACTATCGCTCCAAGGCTTCTTGCCATTGCATCCTTGAAGAATACAACAAAAAATAACAATAATTAAAATAAAAAGGTAAAATCTGAGATATTTCAAGGAAAAGGAACTTCATATTTGGGCAGCCGTGCTCGTTGTATTTTCTGAACGGAAGGCAGAAAAGGGCAGTAAGAAAACGGCTCTTGACGAAACAAGGAGACTCATTTATTAAACAGAACGCTAGACGTCGAGGTAATGGGCAGGCCTACGGTTCATCCTTTGTACCGCAGAGTAAACATGACAAATGGGACCGAGTTTGGCGTGATTAAAGATGAAACGCGGATCCATCTTCACCAAATCTGAAAACTATCTGCCGCCTTCTGTTCTAATAGAGGGGGAGAGAGAACAAGAGGGGCCCGGGGTAAAAGAGGGAACTGGATCGAGAGAGAACACATCTGTGGAAGTGTTTGTATTTGGACTCTTTGCCCCTCTCTCTTTCTCTGGCTTAGAATCGGACATATTTTCTTCTTCTTCCTTTCCTTAACCCTCTCGTGTAACATCCCTGTCAGTGAATAAAGAGATGGAGAACGGGCAGAGCCGCATGGCTAAAATCCACGCGTGCCCCTCCAGACACTGTGGTTTCACAAAGTGCGTTTATTTCTGAATGGGTATGGAGGGAGGTTGGCTATAGGCTGGGTGGGGGTCCGCTGGTCCGACTCTGTGAACTCCCCAGTGTCGAGACTCCGCTTGGGTTTGTATTGGAGGAGCTACTGGACCTTATCTTGGTGTTAGGCAGCTTGTGGTCCTTCTTCCACTTCATACGTCGGTTCTGGAACCAAATCTTGATCTGACGTTCCGAGAGGCATAGGGTGTGGGCTATCTCCACCCTGCGCCTGCGGGTCAGGTAGCGGTTGTAGTGGAACTCCTTTTCCAGTTCCAGAACTTGTTGTCTTGTGTAGGCTGTGCGGGAGCGCTTGGGTTCACCTCCTGAATAATTTGGGCTTACTGTTGAGAGAGAAAGCCATACATTACTCTACAACTAACCCGCTTGAAAAAGCATGCAAACAGCCATAAACACATAACATGCGTAAAATGTAATCATTGACTGGTGATATATATTCACAAAAGTGTTCCATCTAAACGCTAGATCCAAATACAACAGCGCTGCATGCAAAAGACGAATGATCATAGTCTATGTGGTAGCCTAGGTTATTTCTGTCAGGGGGGCCAGAGGCATACAATGACGTGCACAATCAGGGCAATCCACACAGAATGTATGAATTCATGTTAAATGTGTGGGCATGTCATAAAACACTAAAAACATGTGTGCAGCACATAGAAGTACACTGCAACACAGTACACCAAAAGTATTATATGACAATTCTATTTTTGTGATCTCGCTGTGCAGTGTAGACGTGCTGATGGCGGGTGACTTTGGAACACTCGTATTTGTCCTCGTCTAATTGCACTCTAGTTCTCGAAGCACTCACTAATTATTGCAGAATAATACTCTTTACCTATAATATAGTTGAACTGTTTGCCTAACCATTAGTGGTTTATGGCTTTAACTATAAATATGAATATTTCAGCTTCCATAAAACTTTTACCTCACAATAGAGAAGTGACAGCGAAGAGTACACGTTTATGCATCCAGCCACTTAAAATCAAATTACGAACGCATAAAACTTAACTTATGGGTTTCTTGAGCCGTAATAAAACCTACCCTTGTAGAAATTAGAAAGCGAAGGTTGCATAGACTTCAAAGGTAGTTGGCAAAGAAGTGCAATAAAAATTTATGGAGGGTGTAATTATATTGCCCCTACAAACAGCCGATCGTAAATCTCGACAGAGCGCTACCTCACAAGGGGAGCAATAGATTTAACACCGGACATTCAAGCTTCGTAACTTGGTGAAGTGTAGTAGCAGAGAGGTAGAAGTTAACAGCACTTACCAATGTTTACGTGGACTTTTTTCATCCAGGGATACACCACGGGATCCTTGCGTGAGCTGGCCGATGAAGTGCTTTGGTTAATGGGGTTCTGGCCACAAGCGGGCGGAGGGCTTGGAGTTACGGAGTCGCAATGATGGCTTTGCTCGGGTAGAGGAGTTGAGAGTCCGGTTGGTGGTAAGACGTGACTCCTCGGCGACATAACCACTGCGGGCTGCCCCGGACCCTGGCACGACGTGTAAGGCGGGTCGACACAACCCGACCGCTGGTGGTAGATCGACTCATGTTGGAACGCAGGCTCTTGCCTCTGGGCGCCGTAGTAATCCGGGGAGTGACTGGGCAGGTAGTCACTCTGGGAGTATTCCTCGCAGGGTGGAAACTTCGGGTCCACATAGTTGGAGTTGATCAAATAGGAACTCATGGCCATTAATTTCCTTGAATTGCACACAAAATATACTAAAATTTATATCTATCCCTTTACTCGTTTTCCTGTTTTGTAGAACCCTCCTACTTTCTGTCAAGTGAACAAAGTTAAGGATCCATGTGACAGCAGTAGCCAATCGCGTGGATCCCTCCAATTCCCGGATAAGGAAATGGGATTAGCCAGAACGGACCCCGCACATCATCCGTGCATAGTTTGTGACATTCAGATGTTTTATATTTTTTATGATAGCACGCGGAAGATAGTCAACCAAGAGAATCAAAACAATAACAAACGAAAGCTTATAAGTCTACAATGCGTGACGCATTTTCCCGACAGTTTTACGTCTGCATGGACGACTTTCAAGTCCCCCTCCCTACTCCACCACAATTCGTTAGGAAAAACTCGCGCATGGGCTATGCAGCTCGCACATATCCAGTAACGATATTTAAGGTATTCTGGAGTTTTTCTTTTTTGGCTTGTTCTGGAAAAGAAGTGCCAGGGAAAGTGATGCAGAGGAGCAACCCCGGCCAAGCCCTTAAATGCGCTCGCTAATAATGCACGGGCAATGTCTCTGGCGTGAGCAGCGTACAGCGGAAGACTGTCAGAGATTAATCTGGGCTTGTTTGAGATCGATAGAAAATTCATCAACTAATTCAGGTTACAAAGCCTCCTAAATCACAGCAAGACCTTTTGCATTCAAGCAAGTAGGCAGTTAGAACCATCAAAGAATAGCGCTCATTCTGCACATGCATTTACACACCTTGCATGGCAATTGGAAGTGCAACCCCAAAGAAGTTGAATCTAACATCTACCCTCGGTAGGCACATCTCTCCACAATGCTGGAAGGTCATTAAGAGTACATATCGAATTTATATCAAGTGGATATCGCGCTGAAACATGTTTTGTTGTTTCAATCGAAGACATCAAAATCGAAAGCTGGTGGAGCAGCCACCAGAGCGCCTCATTAAAGGGACAATCGCTGCATTTTATGCAACTAGAATGAGGGAAAACACGTGTTCAATAATAAATACACCATAACCCCCCAGCATGTCTTCACAAAATAAGGGAGAGAAAAAAGTCACCTCATGCATGTTCATTTTTTTTATTTTTTTACACAGAATAACAAGGCCTATAACAAATAAAGCATTGAAGTCGTTGAACGTCTTCGGCGTAGCGCATATATCAACTACATACTCCCCTAGATACGAATTTGTGACTGTGTGTCTTTTCACACAAATCCGGATCTACAGGGTATATATAGATGACAGGTATCTCCTTAACAGGTATGGAACAGGGCCGCACACCTTGACCACTGGCAGTCAAGGTGCAGCACCTGAGTTGGTCTGCCTTCAAGTGCATCTATTGTCTCCTTCATTTCGGTGACGGGTGCTTTGCAAACAGACAATAGGCTTTAAACAGACTGCATTTTCGAAGTTTACCCTCAGGATACACCAGACAACATTATCAGTTGATCTTGAAAAAAAAAAGAAACACAGCTCCTTCCGGAGATCTACACAGCCACACGAATAACTTGCGTTTCAAAGTAAAGTAGTTTTAGCATTCAGCAGCTCCGTTGTTATCATCGATTCATATTTATAAATGTAAATTCTTTGATAGAGCCATTCGCAGCATCGGACTTCCATCGGACCATCGGAGAATGGGAAAGGTCCAGAATAAAAAAAGACCGTCAGAGAGCGAGTGCGAGATCATGTAAAATGCGAATGAGCAGGTTGTGCGATAGCACAATCATATATCTTTACTACGATGCATATTTCCAGTTTTCACAACACAAATACAGCGTGAATGTGCATTGGTTTGAAACGGCAGGTATAAGGAAAGATTGGGAGAGTGGGAATGGGAAATGATGGGAAATAATGCATATGGCTTTTATGGCAGGTCACTCCAATTTGCAGCTGGCTGCTTAACACCACTCAAACGGAGTACGTATCCGGAGATGAGGGGTATAAAACCATAAAATATTCACAGAGGAAGAAATGGCAGCCTCCTGACACATCCTCAAAGCACCAAACAAACATTTTATGACCCTTTTAACAAGTTTTCTTCTCTTGTTCCAAGCACCCAGCACTCCATTTCGATTTTAGACCGTATTGGAAAAAGAAGCCTTAAACTCAGCCTATGGATTACTCAATTCCCTTCCTCACAAGGATCCAGAAAAACCCACCATAGACACAGAAATTACAGTGACTTTTTTTGTTGTTATCATCTGTAAAAAGGTAAGCTTTGACATGGTTGAAAAGACGGCTAAATCAAACGTATAGTGCAGAGAGAAGGGCAGCTGTGTGTAGAATGGTAACTCAAAAAATGGAACGACTGAAAACTTAATCTTTTCTGAGAATAGACATGTATACATACCACCTTCATTGCAAATTGCTTCATTTTAAATTGATTTTAAAACTCTATGATGTACAAGGTAGTATTTCGGATACTGTAGATTAATTACAAATTCAGAATTGAACTTTAACAGTAAAACGTCTCTTTGTGCATAGTCAACATCATATATAACAAAGGATGTCCTGACCGCAAACCCAAAGACTTTCGTTCAACATAATTTGCAGGGGGAACTAAATTAACCTTTTTATTTTTTTGCGAATTGAAAACAAAGAGGAGTACATGAAGAGATCAAACCAGGTGACAGAATATGTAATTCACTGTGTAGAATATATTTTCACAGAATCGAAAAAAATCAAAATAATCGATATTTCATTTGTTTCTCTTTTAAACACGAAAGGCAAAATTATTTATACCTTGTTTAGGCCTTACTGCTATCGATATGTGTAGTATATGTATTCATGTTTGCAGCTCGTGCTTTAACTGCTCTTCAAAATCACTGTTGTCCCCAAGTAGGCAGTAGAAATGACAAAAATCACACCTCAAAACTTTTTTACACGACAAATCCAGTTTTCAGCAAAAAGTGGAGGGGCAGATAAAACTAATAAGTGGTTGAAACGGGTTCTAAAAACCTACCGGTTAATGTTTCTTTGTTCTCGTTTCAGTTGGATCTACTGATATATAGGCTACACATGTATTAACATAGAAATATGCCAAAATCCGTCCTAGATTAATGTAAAAGTGGTGGTATTAAAATGGTGAAATCGAATGTTTTCTGAAAAAGCCATGTGTCTATATTTTCGTTTAATTTCCTGGGTAGATAAAAATAAAGCTCAGGCCATCAATAAAATCTGTAGCACCCCTAGCGTCTGCATAGCCTATTCTACGGCCTACTAATTTCTCAAATAGGCCCGAGCAATCAAGTGAACACAATAGTTCTGAAATCGCCCTTTTCTTTCCTTGACTCGTTCTTCTCTTTTGTCCCTGATATAAATTGATTGTCAGTGTCGAATAAAATGGCCAGCCCTGCCAGGCACAGTGGACTTGCAACTATAAGAAAATGTATATAAACTTTACATTTTGCTGCACTTTCTATAGGAATAGCCATTATTTACTACTATAAGAAAGTAGCATGAAGCTTAGCAGTGGAGGAGAAAGTTTAGCCTTGCTGTCCACTCTAACCCTTTCACCCCCCGGTGTCCACGACCTCGCCTTCACCCCAGGCACCATCCCCTTAACGCGGCATAGGGACCCACCACCATCTGCCTCATTATGGGGTTAATGTGTACACCGCCAGCCATTCAAAGAACCCAGGCAGAAACTATAGCCAAGGTAAATATTCACTACACTAGCTCCACACACAACTCAACAACGAGCGGCACCGTGGGGCCCGAATTCAGCACAGAACTCCGGTGGGAGAGGAGGGGGGCACCCGTGGACTCGCTGCACAGCAAGAACACGTGGTCCGCCCAGGCAAGCACCTGCCAGAGAACGCCACATATGTAAATGAAGCGCCGATTTCTTTACTTACTTCTCTCCACGCATCCATTTCACTCCGTGCTCGGGACTTCTGTCTCCTCGATCTTTTTTGCGCGTCCGCCGCGCAAACGAGTGTACTTGCTCTCGCCCCGGTTTATTTTCGAGTCTCCTCGAGCCCATTATTTCCCTGTCGCCGTGGCTTTAACCCCTCCGCCGCCCCCCTTCCCCTTTCTTCAGCGCCACAGGTTTAGCCCATGACCTCGCCGTGATACCTTTGTGCGTGAAACTCCTTCTCATTTCCGCGGGTCCCTCTAGATCCGCTCCAACAACCACAGCAACAATGGGCAGGCGGACATAAGATCGTCCAAAACGGTGCAAGCCAATCTTCAACGAGCATACTACGCTTGCCATAAGAGGAAGAAAAATATGCGATAAAACAGCTTGAGATCAACTTCATCTGCCAGAGCTGAGGTGCCGGCTGTCCTTTGTCGCTTAGCCTAGCAAACGGCGACAAGAGAGGCTATCCCTGCGCTCTATGCAACCGTTTCCCTCCTAATACATCTAAAAAATAAAATGCCCCATAACTCCTCCGCTGATGTGGACGCCACAATACCATCGAACGCTTTAAGGCATTTTGTTGTGGACTCTCAAGTTTTCGTATTAATCTCGCACTTTGGCAGTCTTTGTTAAACAGCGAGGCGTGTCACGAGTCCGTACATTTTAATATTTGTTAGACGCAGTGACCTGCGATTCACCCCGGCTCAGGGTCTCTCCCACTCGCAAGTTCTATAGTAGTAATGCATGCATAGCATGCTCGGTCATATTGAATTGTGCCCAGGTCATTACTTTGAAGAAAAATGACTTTGGAAGGGGGGTTCATTCAAAAAGGCTTTCCGAGCCAGCAAACAAATCAAGCATAGACCATTTCTTAATTTTCTGTGTGCATAAATGAAATGTTGTGGGAAAGCTGGGCAGCATTTGATGTTGACCTAAGATGAAACTGCTGATTTTTAAGCAAATATATAAGAGAATATTTTTTTTACTACGAACATAAATAGGTTACATTGTTCTTTAAAAAAATTGACCTGATGTTTTTAAATATTATTTGTAGCCTACTCATTCATTTAATTAGCTATGAAGGTATAAGACGTCAACATGCACAAATATAGCCTACAATTAATTCATCCTCAGTAAAATAATGCAAGAAGCGCGTAGTAGTAAAGGAATAGGTTTATCGGTCTTTTGTGACACCATCTGTGCATGGTGTTTTGGTCTTCAAAATATCTTAAACACTTTACATTAGCTTTAAGGGGAAAGTATGGCTGTTTAATTTGGTAGTAGTCTAACTGTTACTCAGGAAAACTGTTTACATTTAAATATAATTTTACAACTGCAGTTTATCCCGTGCAAAATCCAGATATTAAAATGTTGGACAATGCACTGCCTGGCAACGGCAAATGTTACAATGGAATTGAGATGAATTCAGTGAACTCCGAGTGAACTCCAATTGCGACGTGTTTTCTAATACAATTATTCACCACTTATGCACTTTGTTTTACACAATACCGTCCCAGAGAATCATACTATCCCAGAAACCACCATTAGACCCAATCTTTGTGCCAATAATGTAATTATTTGTTTACTGAATTATGCATTTTCCTTCTCTCTGCGTTGAGGGCGTCTGTGCAGTGCACGTTCACGAAAGTCAATCACCAGAGAATGAAGTTTGCATCCTAAGTTTTTATTTTTATGCCAAGCTTATGTTTACATTATTTTGCTCGCAAGGATAGACCTATAAGTAGGCTACTATACATCTGTTGAGATTCAAGATTTCTTAAATTTGCCATAGCTGTTTTTTGTTTTTTGTTTTTACTAATGATTACCACTAGGTAAAATATATATGATGTCTAAGACATTATCAGCAAGAGTTGCTTCAAAAGTGCTTATAATTGTTTTATACGCATAAACGGGAGAGGATTGACATGGTGAATATAGACAGACCTTCGGTCTTCGGTATTTTCCATGACATAATAAATAAAAACAATAAATAAATAAATAAATAAATAAATAAATAAATAAATAAATAAATAAATAAACAAATAAATAAATAAATAAACAAACAAACAAACAAACAAACAAACACACACACACACACACACACACACACACACACACACACACCTCACACACACGCACACCACGCCACACACACACACACACACACACACACACACGTAGTGTGAGTGGCAAGTAGTACGTCGTGCATTATGGGACTCAAAGCACTCTAAATGATGTATAATCACTGAATTGGGTGGGGATGTATTCCGTCTTTGTTAGCCATTCTTTTTCAAAAGAATAAACGTTTTCAATGGTGTGGGGTCATCCTACGTGCAGCCTATACAATTTTGTTATATTATTACAATGACCAAGGAGGCCGTTCTGATAAGATTCAGTGAATTGGGATGATTGGCATTTTGAGGTTATTTTCAATATATTTTGTCAGGATATTATATATTATAAAGTGTACGTTACGTTAGGCCTACGTTAGGTTACTACAATAGTCTATTTTATCTAGCTATTGGTTTCGCTAGTTAGCCTATTCTATGACAGGATAGGGGGTAAAGTCGACAACTAGTATCACTATCTTTATTTTTACCTTGTTTTTATTCTTTCCCAAAGTTAATTTTGCAGTGTAGTGCCGCCACTACAGTGTAGTGCCGCCATGTAGTAGGCCTATAGCCTATTAAACTATCTGAAACGATTTGATGATTGTTTGTTGATGTTTTCAAACTGGAATGCCTAAGCAGAAAAAACAAAAAACATTTTGTAGTTGGCTAGTATTCAACAAATCATGGCCTGGGCCAAGGGCATGCTACTCTGTAAACGCGTTGTTATGGTGCTTTAGTGCATGTAACAAATAGCCTATCTTGCTGATTACATTGCATTAGGTGCATTAGGTGTAAATTAATTCACATATAGCCACACCAAGATGCGACAGAAACTTGATTTCAGGAGTCACTGAAGCCATCGGCCAAGTAGGAACCATCGGTTGTCGTTGGTGCATTGCAGTGACCTCACACGGCGGGAGAGCAAACACCTGCATTATGAATAGGAGAAGCCCAATGTCACCCAATCCTTCCGTTTAGTTCTTCGGTCTGTGCGGCCATTTCTCTGTTTCTCTCTGCCTGTTTGGTGAGCGCGAGGGGCTTGCACTGTCACACCGCGAAGGTCAGCCCTCCACCTCAACCCTCTTTTCTCGCTATCATTTCTCTCATCTTTGCGCATGAGACAATCTGTGGCTCTTCACTCCCCCGCCCGGAGCTTCTCTCTCCTTTCAGTCACTCCCCTCCCTCCTCTCTCTCTCGCTCTCCCACTTTGCCATTGACATCCAGCAATTGGTCTACAGAGTCGACAGCCGAGTCACGCACGACGTAAACTTTTGACCCCTCAACTCTGTGACCCCGAGCTTCTACGCAGCCATTCTAACGAGGATAGATTCACCTTCACTTGCTTGAGGCTAACGTGTAGAATAAAGAGAGGAGACGTTGTGATATGACTGCTTACGGCCATTTTACATTCAGCGACGCACGTTGTAGCCTATTGCATCTCTTACTAGCGAGGAAACACAAGTGACATTTGGTTGCACATGGTTCTTAGGCTACCGTAAACCTTTCCCGCACGTATGTATCGTGACTAAAGTCTTACACTACCACCTCGGATCATGAATTAAAACGAATCTAGCTGTATAGAACCGTATGCGTGCATTACATTTTCAACTACAATATTCTGGTAAGGCGAGGTTGTTCTGCAGGAAGAGATATTCCTTCTGAAGCTGTGAACTTTGGTCTAAAGCGGGCTCTGCTGGCCATGGAAGAGCGTTGCATCTAGTTTTCTATCACTTCTCCCAGGGAGAAAACTAGGGCAGAAATAAAATACATATGAGGTATTTGAATTAGCCATCGAACTTGGTTGCACATTACTTCGTTGGAGACAATCCTCTACAATTATGTTATCTCCACCCATATATTAAACGTATCCATTCTCGCCCCGTGGTGTTGTTTTACAGTGGTGTAGTTTTTTGCGTTAAAACCCGAAGAAGACAGTATAGGCCTATGTACAATAATTATGTTGTTTTTCTAGATTGCCATGCGCAAAAGACCAAAACCTGGTCAAATAACACACTCACTATTTAGTTAGGCTTGATTAAATCAAAATACACCTACATCCGATCGAAATTGATGTTTGATAAATAGCCAAAGAATTGATTACGCCTCAACCAAAACATAACCAGCCTTATTTGTTTGTGTCTATTATTATTATTATCATTATTTTCAAGTATATTATTATTATTATTGCTGTTGTTTTCATCATTATAGGCATATCGCAAGCTTAATAATAATATTTGAAATTGTTATTGCGGCAATTATGTTGGAAGCGTTTAGTTTCGTAACTGTCAAAGGAGTCAAAAATATTGTCTCATCTTTTGATATCAGAATGATCCATAAAAAAAACATGTAGGCTACCGGCACATCGGAAGTATAGCGTTATAGACGTGATTGAAGCTTAGCCTAAATATTTCCTCAAAACAGTCTTTCTTAATATATTATTATTTATTTATAAAAACAAACGATCTAATTTCCTACAAGAAGTCTTTCGAACAAGGACTGGGAATTTATGACTGTTTGGTCTTCAAGCACTGCAGAAAACACATCCGTTGGGTTCAGCACCAAATAATGAATAAAAAAGACAAGAATCGCTGGTGTTGCCTATTCGCAGTGGGGTGCACTGGACTGATATTGGGGATGTGGGATGTTTTCGTTGTCCGTCCTCGCGCATGTAATGCTTAGTGAATCGGATGCAGAAGAGGAAAGAGAGAGGGGTAAATAAATACATTTTCCGACAGCCTCCCTTTCTCCCCCTCTGGAGGGATAAACATCGAGTGGCCCATGTGATGAGCTCGCTGTTTGTTTGAGCGCGTGCGCCGAAGCGCTACGCGCGTCTGCTGACCTCTGGATGATCCCGTGCTCATGCATTATAGATGAGATATACGCGCAAAGATTACCCCTATCAATATGCAGAACACATTACGAGGTTAAAATGGCAATTTAAACGTTTGAAACGACGGCATAAAAATCTGTTCGATCTGTCCCTGAAATTCAATCCTACGTCAATTCGAAATTTTGCTTGACCATTGGCACGTTATTTTAATTATGCATAACAAAACAATGAATCTATACAGTGCAATAAACAGGCAATATTCAATAGTATCAATATATTGCACCGACTGCATATGGTGTTTAACTGCGTTCAATAGAGCCTGAAGGTCAGCACTGTGACAACTGTAAAATGTTGACACAAATACTTCTCAGATCCAACGATTTAATTTTCCCTACAGCTATAGTACAGCCATTCTTAGCAGACTGGCTAGGCCTACCTAAGTGTGTTGCAAGGGTAAATTTTGCTATAGACTACCATGATCCCAACCCACCCAAGCAAATACATTCTGACGCACAAACACACCTTACATTGAATTTGCCGTCGCCTAGTTACTCACCGACACACCTAAACATGTTAGGCCCGAATGAGATCTGTAGGCTATGCGTTTCAGACGACGCCAGGCAAAGCTAGTTTTACACAAACTTTTGGATGTGAAGGGTCCAGGGCGATGAACTCGGATGGGGATTCTAAAAAAGGCCAACATGGAGGAGTTTGGTAGAGGCCTTGGTCCTTCCCACTATATCAGTGACAAGGAAGCCGATGAAAAATTATATAGAACGCCTTGCCTCTCCTCGCGACTAGAGATCTGCCTTCCTGTTTACCACATGAAACTTCCTCATTCTGTTGCGCGCACAACACACACACACACACACACACACACACACACACACACACACACAGACACAGACAAACACACACACACACACACACACACCAAACTATTCGAGCCTGAAGGGGATGTAATTTTGATTTCCCTTCAAGCTTATTTTATTTCAGACTAGAAGGCCTAGGCCTAAACTGAGCCAAATATTTGACTAATAACATTTAATGCAGGAGACATTTGCAGTTGTTTTAAAATACTAAACATCAACATTTCAACAGCAATTCACCTTTCCTTAGTCGTTATGTCATCACACAAGTCACTTAGGTAAATTCTATACTAGCCTCCTTAGAAAGTACAGTGTGTAGGTTGCTTGAGCTCTCACACAACAGCCGTAAACTCTCGCTGACCCCAGCAAGAATAAATTGATTTATTAACAGATGGTACCATGTCAGATTTACCCTAAATGCCATGTCGGCTGGCCTACCTAGGATTCAGTATCCAAAAAGAGCGAAATTATCGACACAAGCAACTGGCTGTGCAGAACATAACACACAACAGAAAGAGTAGCCTATTTATTTTATTTTATTTTATCGCCTTGCAGAGAATGGAAAATGTGTAAAATAGGCCTAACCTACATCCGCAACATTTTCTTAATGAGGAAAGAAACAACAAGAGAGAGAGAGAGAGAGAGAGAGAGAGAGAGAGAGATAATGGCAAAGAGAAAGAAAGAAAAAGACCATTGCATAACTGCGGTTGCTAAATTTATGTAATGACTTGTAGATAAACGAGATAAGCTACCAAGGGTTCTCCAATCCAGCAACTGAGTTTATGCCTGGGCATAAAGCGGCGCAAGGAAACCACAGACTTCTTTTTGCGGTTGTTGTTAATGTTGGATAACATTAATAGTCACATCAATGACAGTCCTATGCTCTTATTACTGGAGTGCTACCACTAGTGAAGTGCTGTTTTTAAAGAGGGGTCTCTTTGCGCGGTGCTGAGTGGAATCTAATGGTATACAGTTCCGAACTTTACACTCGATTTGAACTCAGCTGGGCCTACATGTAAGAGTCATGATGACAAAAACATTAAACAGTTTATATGATAGGTGTAATTAAATCATATGAAGATCCCCTGTGATATGTGAGCTTTGTCCTAGCTTTATCCAGGCTATTTTAGGTGAACGTGAGCTTTTTCTTGCAGACTCGTAGACACTTTTATACAAATGTCGAGAGTCGCGGTAGGCCTATCCAGTGTGTTGTTAATCACACGTTTCCCTTTTGGAAATACTTGGGCGGAGTTGGAACAAAGATGTGCTTGTCGAATTGTGAGTGTGTATGTGTGTGTAGGGTGGGGGGTGAATGTGATACACTGAGTGAGAAAAAGTGTGTTCGTTTGTGAAACAGAGAGAGACAGTGTCAGAGTGGAATTATTTCCAGAATGTTTAATAATTTTAAGAAGTTGCATGGCAGTAACTTTACTCAGTCCTCATAATTTCCTAACAACTAGCGACAGTGAACTGTCTAATTAACACAGCCAATAGACAAAATACATCTACAAAAAAGTAGAATATTTCACGAAATTGAAACTTGAATTTAAAACATTATGCTAGACTAGGCTACCCTTTGACTTAAGTGGTAGTCTGATGTCTGAAACTATTATTTAATAGCAGGTGTGAATTCCAGTAAACATCAGAGTCGCCAGGTATCTCATAGGTCTATTTCGTTCAACTTAGAGCCTAGGTTTTTGCTGTTTTGTGAACGGCAATCGATTTTTACATAAGGTAGACTAATAAAGGCCATCAGAACTATATCCGTAGCGATTTAAATGACATTTAGCATCAGTATTGCTTTGCGAAGTTGTTTTGATGGGCATATCATATTCATATAGGCTAACCTGTTCATTTATAAATCCAACGCACATTTCTATGACAGAGTAACCTAATCCATAATCCAAAAGGCTAAAACAAACCATCTCAAAATTTACCATGACCATAAATAGCCTATTATGTTTTTTTACCCTCGTATCTCTATGCAGGCGCGTTTATACAAATCTGCAAGACGCACAAAAGTCCAGTGCTTCATCAGCAGTAACAGCTTTCATTGCCCTGTGACAGTGGGGCGAAATGAATTGCCCCCCACTATCTGACTCAGTGTCCCTCTCCTCCCAACCTCACCCTGAGACCAAATGACCGAGCAATAGGCTTAATCTGAACTTACTTCATGTACGCATAATCCATAATCCACATTTCCTTGAAAGTAGAACCAGAGAGGAGACATTATACGGACCAGGCGCGGGCACTGCAGTGGCCTACCAGACTGCTCTTACCATCGCAACTGACCCTTTAGAATCCCTTCGAAGCAGTTAAACCGTCACTTGCATTCTAGAATGTGAAATATATAGTACATTGTCAACTCCCCAAAACCATAAAACTAACTTTATGGACCCCACGTGACTTTTGAGAGCCAGTAAGGGGTATCTGTCTGTGGCCTGGGCGATTTTTACGATCTAACTTCAAGATAAAATGCTCATCCGTTTGACATGTAAATGTCATAGCTACTTTTGGTATAGTTTGGTGAAAAGGGAAAGCGGAATTGCTAAACGCAGGCGACCAAGCAGGTCGGACAGCTAGTCCCCATGACAGGACCCTTACGCAGCTCTCAAAAGTCGTCTAGACTTAGCCTAACCATTGGAGACACTTTGGTAAGTTTAAGAGTTCAGTGTTTGTTTACTTGAAATCAGATGTAAAGTCGTTAGTCTGCGAGGGGCTGTCTCTAACAATTAAGAAAATCATGCAGGGAGCATTGTGCGTGCTATTTTATTTTTTCTGTAGAATGGCTGGCCATGTGTAGCCTATGCAGTAGTTTGGTTTTTGCGTTGTTGTGGTCAGTGGTTTTGTTGTTAGTTTACGTGATGGCCATGTGATTCAAGCGCGCATTTTCAGCATAAACTTAGAAGTTGTGGAGTTAATTTTTCTCTGAGTAGATTGACTGACTTATATTTCTAAGAATTCAACAAAGCCAGACACTCCATTGACTTAATTGTGCAAGGATGTAACAAGACAGTTTTAACAATGTTGAGACAAATCGATGGTTGATTATTGTCAAAGTAGGGTTGGTGGTCGCATTTACACCAGGAAGGAAGTTGGCAGAGTGTTAGTGTCTGAGATGCGTTTGACCCACAGATGCCATGGTCGTGGGGCACACTCGTCCATACTAAAATGCAATCAATACAGTCCAGTTTTTGGTCTGAATATGAGGAACTTTATTTTTTACTCCAATTTAAGCTACAAACAAATACAAAAAGCGTATTGGCAAAATGCGTACAGGCAGTCTGACATGATAATTGCCATTTATTTCAGCTTTCACACGCTTGTCATCCATTCTGCCTACTACGAGGAGCTAATTGGTCACATTAAAAATGTCTAATATGTACATCCTGCTTGGAACATAACCATGATCCAATAATATACAATTACATTTGTTGAATAGAACTATACACATGTATGAACTGAAACAGCGAGGTCTATATACAGGTTTCCCCTTTTTACTCAAAAAATATTGGTGGATTTGAACACATGACGAAAACCTAATGGAACTTATGCAGACAAATATTAGTTAAGCATGAAGAGGAGCATGAAACACACGGAGGGTTCTGCAGAAGCAATGCAGTTACCACTATACTACAGCTTCACTTCATATAGGGGAAAAGGCAATTCTAAGTTGTAAACTCAAAGTATACACTTGTTATAGATCGTAAATAAGTTATAACATTTAAGAGCTGCATGCTAACTTTCGAGAGAGCATTAACATAGCCATTGACACATAAACAATATTTATAACAAGAACATCAGGCGGCATTGGATATCTTTTTTTTCTTTTCTTTTTTTTCCTCTCGAAATAATAGTCACCATAGTATTAAAAAACAACAACATGAACACTAAGTTTTTTTTTTAATTAATTATAGCAGTACCACAGTAGAATTTTAAGTTGCCTAAAACATCAACAACATGCTGAAAGGTGCCGCATTGAACTGGATTCTGTAACTGTGTCTTGTCTATTTTTTTGTGTTTCATTTATTATGATATCCTTTCAACCAACACAGAATGATTTGCACGACTACTACGGCTGGAAAGCGCTACCTGCAGTAGCCAAACTCATACTCTTCAGCTTATTGTCCTTTTTCCATTTCATCCTTCGATTCTGGAACCAGATCTTAATTTGCCGTTCTGAGAGACACAGCGCATGGGCTATCTCTATCCTCCTCCTCCGGGTGAGGTACCTATTGAAATGGAACTCTTTTTCCAGCTCTAGCGTCTGATATCGGGTGTATGCGGTTCGGGCCCTTTTGCCGTCTGGTCCCGTCATATCTAAACAGCATGAACAAAACGCAATGGGAACAAGCATTAGCGGAATGCAGGGACACAGCAATCAGAAAAGCAGATGACCACTCACAACGTGTTAGCATGCGTTCGTTTACACATATTTAGTCACAAATGAGCCTTGCTTTTCAGTAGAATTCTAAGGCGGACAGATTAAAGCAATGGGCTGGGGTTATGCTACACATGCCTCGCTTGCTGTTATTGCTTTCGCCTTTTTAGCCTACATGGTCTGAAATGGTTTAACATGGAATAGCTTACTTAGAAGTGGCTCGGTAATTTCACACGTTACTATTATCCTTCTTCCTCTGTTTTTGCTGTTTTCCTCGTCACCCCTCAACTTTTTTCTCCACCTCCTTTTGATTCTACTGGTTTTATGGCCCCTCGTTTTATTGCCCCCCAGCCTAATCAAGTTCCCACAAGAAATAAAGCGAAACTTTCCGAAGAAACAACAACTTCTAAGTCTCCCTGTCGCCCTGTCCTTTCTGCCACCCCACTGCCATTCTCTCGCCAACAGTGTAAGGCTCCACACTTCAAAGATTTATGGCGCTATCACGGAAATTAGAATAAAGACTGAATCATGGTGCATTTGTATTAGCATCGAGTAAAACAAGTAACATTGCTATACATCGAGAATACTTAGAGTTAAAACAAAATACATATATACCATGGCTTATATGCAGTTTCCGCATCCAGGGGAATATCTGTGGCGTTTGGCCATCGGTCGACGCCGACGTGGTGGATGTGGCGGTGGACTCCTGCTTTTGCTGCGTCCGGGGAGCGGAGTTGCTTGATCTGTGGGTGCCTTCCTCGGTCTCGGAAGAAACACTGGCCTCGTCGATTTCTGTAAAATGTGTGCTGTTGGTGAGGTTACTGCCCGCTGTTGAGGCGCTCTGGTCGGAGGGGGGAGAAGAGCTTTTGGATCCCAGGCTCTCGCTGTTGGAGCAGGGCAGGGGCTCCGGAGACGCGAGCGAACAGCTTGATGGCTGCCGAAACCGCGTCTCCGGAGCCGGGGACTGGAAGCCCCGGGAGTTATCCCCAACAGCCCCAAAGTGGCCCGTGGCGGTTGAACGATTGACGCTTAGGTCCATCCCATTGTAGTTGTAGCCGTAAGAGCCTGAATGCATGGTGCCGGAGTCCCTGTACGAAGCGTTCATAGCGCTGCTGCTAGTTCCATAATTTAGTAACTGATAGTCGGGGCCATTTGGGTAGCGCCCTGAGAACGAGTTTACAAAGTAAGAGCTCATTTAGGTTGTTTTAGAGGGCTTGATTTGTAGATCTTGGTCGTTATAACGCTGTGCTTCACGATTTATGATGTATTAATGAATTATAGCAATGCACTGTACTTCGTTTTTGCTATGTATGCGGCCAAATATGGGGGTGGGGGTGCGTTTGGGAATCACGTGCTTTTGTTGACCAGTCGTAAATTCTCACTGATGACTTCAAGAGGTAATTCATGCTCTATGGTTACAAATGATGACGATATGGGAGTCGTTAGGCTCAAGTCAACGTGTGCCTCCCAATGCTGTGGTGTGCTGCGCGTTAGCAGACAGCGTCACCTACTGGACATATAGGTTTTTGCGAGAAAATGAAACGCTTCGTTCCATACCTCACCTCCTTTTGTCCTCTTTAACTACGATAATAAAAATGATTTGTATCACTATTGTGTCCAGTATCACTTGTTGTGATCACAGTATCATTAATAGTAGCCTACTTATTGACCTTTTTTTGCGTGTTGGTTTGTCCTGGACTGCTTTGTTAATAGTCAAATATATGAAAGAAAAATAGCACATTCATACCAATAATGCCTCTTTCATCATGTTTGAGACTGCATATTCTTTTAAGCACGAATGGTTCTGATAAACGTAACATTACATCACACTTCATCTAGACTTTGCCATTATTATTATTATTGTTATTATCATTAGTAGTAGTTGTAGTAGTAGTGGTGGTGGTGGTGGTGGTGGTGGTGGTAGTAGTAGTAGTAGTAGTAGTAGTAGTAGTAGTAGTAGTAGTAGTAGACTATTAGTAGTAGTTTTGGTGTTCGGCTACTATTTAGTATATTTGTGTTTCTTATGAGATCATGATTTTTACTGTTGTCATGCGTGTTACCAAACGTCATGGAAACGTGGTGTTGTTTTTAATGGGCATGTATTGGCAGTCTCTCTTGTAAAGCTTTGATTAAATGTATAAGCAGACTGACATTGTAGGTGAGCATTTACAATCGAGCCACAACCACAGTCACAGGCTGCAAACGTTTTGGACTGAATATGTGGAACGCAATTCTGTGATATATGGTCTTGGCTGATTTACGGTTTGTTGACACAGAAGCATAAGTAACTGCATGTATGTGCGCTATAATATGTAAACTTTCATTCTGACAGTGGTGTTCTTCCTTAGCTTACATTTAAGTCACAGAAAAGAGTAAATGAGAGATACCAGATCATTTTGATAGCCTTCAGATTTGTTTAAGTTTTGAAATGTTAAAAAGATTCACGTTTCGTTTTGATGAATTCAAGCTTTTGCAATTGGCACAAAACGACTTCTAAAAGAGCTATACGTGCATTTGCATTTGGACACTAGATGCGTCGTTTTTTATAATTTCTATTACTTTAGAAGGCCCACTCTGTCTATCTGTCTATCTTACTATCAATCTGTCTATTTTATAGCCATATCAATATGTTTTACATTGAGGCTAAGGGCAAAAGTTGCCTAATCACGCGCCTGCCTACCTGCACAAAAAGAATGCGCCCATTGAGAGGGAGTCCTTCGGCCACTCAACGCCTTCAGGTGAATGTCCGGCTCGGACAGGTCAACTTTCTCCTTCTGCCATTAATTACACCACTTCAGTATACACCACTTTCCTGAATAGGCCTACTACTCTCATTGCGTTCCCCTCTCAGTGCATTATAGGTTATAAGGAGATTTTACCTGTGCGCCCGACGGATGCAATGAGTTGCAATGTTGTCAGTGGACAACAAAGAAAATATGGTGTATAAAAATACTCGCATTGTTCCCCTGAGATTTCACAACACATAATTTAACTTGTAATTTGACCATACAGATGTAATCCATGTAACATTTCACTCTGGTTTAAACAAAGTTATGTTATTTGTTTTCAGAGTATAACCCGGGAACAGGTGCTCTACTGGACTGAATCTAAAAGTTCCTGTTCCTATGCTCGGTTCAGCAATATTATAAGCGGCATATTTAGGTATAGGTGCTTACTTTAGAAAAGGTTAGTATAGATATCAGGTATGCATTTGCGTAACTGTTATTGACTGATGTTGTTCCCTTTTTCTCTAGGGTAAAAAACGTGCTCTCTACAAAGGTCCTAAACCATGAAGGAAAAGCAAGGCCATTCATTTGTACAATGAGATTTTCTTTTTATTGTAATACATCTTAAATATGAACACGAATATGACATATTTCAAATAGCTCGTTAAACACGGTCATTTTCTTTATAAGACCAACTTCTAAGTCGAGACGCGCGCACAAAAACACATTTAATCGGTATTCGGCATTAATTATACAAAAGAATAAACATAAAAAAAATGACAGCAACAATTAAAATGCAATATTAAGATGAATTCTGGAATGCTACAACGAATTTAACAACACAATTTCACTGGTGCGAACTTTGAGGGAAAGGGGAAAGTCTTCATTTCTTTTCTGAAAGGGAGAATTGGTGTGCCCTCTATGCTATTTTTATCTACGGTCCTTTTTTATTCTGTCCTCTTCTCCTCCTCCTCTTCTCCACTCGTTTGTGAGGAGTTGATGAGTTTGTTTTCTTTTTTCCACTTCATCCTCCGGTTTTGGAACCAAATCTTTATTTGGCGTTCTGTCAGGCACAGAGCGTGCGCGATTTCTATACGGCGCCTCCGGGTCAGGTACCTGTTAAAATGGAACTCTTTCTCCAACTCCAGCGTCTGGTAACGAGTGTACGTTTGACGACCTCTTCGGCCAGGGTTACCAAAAGCTCCTGTTCAAAACAAGGGAAAGAGAAAGTCCAGCATTAAAGTCTTGAGAGTGTGTACCATAATGACACATATGAGGGAGAAAATGTCCTCAGGCTAACATCATGACTTGAAACTCGTGAGCATCGGACATATAGCCTATGCATGTGCTTTTTAAACAGTTTTGCTTCACCACAAGGTAGGCTACCCCACAAATTCCCCAGTATTACGCCATGTTTAAAAAGAACTGAATAGTTGAATGAATAGTTTGTGTTACTATTTTGCCTTGCTATACACATATTGTCATTCAGATTGTACCTCTGGATCAAGTCTGCGTAAAACTTCAGATTTGCCCAGGCCAACAGAGAACAAAAGATTGTATGTCAAGTTCTATTTGTGTTCACATGCACTTTGACGAACTATTTTAATGTAGGCTATCATATCAAACTTCACATCCGTACATAAATCTACAGTGTCCGGTTACAGTTTGGACATCTGACACACTGTTCTGGGGCTAAGGCTCAATATTTAAATAATGGCGAAAGGTCCACTAAACCTCACATCACACTCCATGTACTGGCACATTGGCAAATACAGTGGAAATTCCAAACACCAACCTAGAAATTAAGTGATAGTTCTAACCAACCAGTGATTCACTCTTAGGAACAAGCTGAAATGTTCTTAAGGTTGATGGTAAATCGGTATTCTACCGCCTCTGCTCATTTAATATTTACTTAATGCCTAACGTATTATAGTGTAGAGTACACGTGTTTTTCGCATATTAATATTTCTGTTATCATCTGCCCTTGACGTACTGTGCGGAATTGTTAGCCTCACATATCGGTATCATAAAGTGTATTTGTCTTGTGATTGCCACTGCACTTGGTGATAGTGTACAGCAGGGCGGTAACAGAGGGAGAGCTTGTCAAAACAACAATAAGAGCCATTTTGCGATAAGAGAAATGATTGGAGTCAACAGCCATGCCGTTGTTAACTGGGGTTGTGCTCTGGTCTTACAGGCTTTAATCTGCAGCTTGATAGATATGAGCCTTGCGGCAATTAAACTCATCTCATGGTAAATGGGAGAAAGTGAAAATCTTGCCGGCAGTGTAAAGTGTAGAAGGGCAGTGTGACTGTGACTGACTCTAGCCTGGCTGTTATGGAGCTGAACACCAAACCGACATTATTTTCATACTGTACGGGCTTCCGGCTTTGTACAGTGAAGTAGCAAGTCACGTATCAGGCGGATCTGTGTATATGTAAACATCAACCATAAACGGCAGCTAAAATGAGACAAAAAACAAGGACTCACCGTTGCAAGAGTTCATTCTCTGCATCCATGGGTAGACCGGTACGTTTGGCTTCTGCTCTTCGCTTTCGACGAATAAACCCTTGTTATGTGGCCCTGTGCAGTCCGTCTTGCGATGGTCTTGACTAAGGACAAGAGAGTGATCTTCTATACTGGCGAGTGCGCAAGCGGCGTCCTTATCCCTGTAAAAGCTGGCTGCTGCATAATCGCAAGCACCGGCTGTGGACGACCGGCTGTAGGCACCATTCGTCTGCTGGTAAAAAGAGGATGAGTACGCCTTCTCTTGAACGCTGGTAGCTCCATAAGCAGCACCAGAATAGTGTCTTAAAGGATCTGTATATCCGGAGGAATATAACGGTATTTGTCCCAAGAACGACTCCTGTCCACCAGCCAGAGTCACTGGGAAAGTTGAGTTTACAAAATAGGAACTCATTGGGAGGGTACGGTTCTTTTCCTTGGTTTATGATTTGTTGTGTTTTATAGTCCAAGTGGTTTAGCTATTAGTAGTTTATCGGAGATTGGGTTTTAGTTGAGGGGGGGTGCTGGGTGGCTGTGTGCCAGTGTGGGACAGAGGGAAACCGTACCATCTGACCAGACGCTGACCAATAGCATGAGCCCTCGCCTGCAAAATAGCACCCTTGAGGGGGGCTGTGATTGCATGCGTCGGGGGACCCCAGCGCGAAGCCTAGAGATCGCCTTTTCTTTTTTCATGTCCTCTTCATAGCCTCCCCTTCCAATAAGATTGCACTATGCGAATCGCAATGGAATCTTAAAGCACTAAATTGAATACATCGACACTCTCACCCTTCTGTTTTGGCTGTGGTGTGCTCATGTTGCCTACACACGCTATGGCCTAACCCCGTCAAAGAAAAACGTAGTACAAAACGGCATCGAGTTTCAAAACACGTCAAAACATTAAGCTTATTTCAGTATTATACAGATATACATTCCAAGTTATATATATATATATTAGATACATATTATGTATGTCTTATTCGCTTATTAAACCACGTGGAAAACAAATAAACGACATGCACACATTCTCTGTATCTATCTTATCATATAATGTTCAGAATTACTTGAGGTGGTGCTGTTTTTGCCCAGGAAGACTTAAGGGTGACTCAAAATGAAGCGTTTGCAACAGGTACCTCTAGCCCACTGCGATACTTTATTTGGCTTCGTTAGGTCAGAATTGGTTATCACAAGCAGAATGTGCACCTCACATGATGACGTCAGATACATGTCTAGCATAGACATTCCCACTGAAGTGGGATACATTTTGCGATACATTTTTGACATCTGCGGTTGTTTTACATTGTGTGTGTGTGTGTGTGTGTGTGTGTGTGTGTGTGTGTGTGTGTGTGTGTGTGTGTTGACCCCGTGGCTTTCTACACCACCATAAAAGTCACTTATTACTGCATTTGTTTATCCAGAAAACCTATTTAGACACATGGCTTCCTGAATACATTTCGTACTTGGCTCTGCAGCGCATATAGAATTATGGCCTAGTAATATATTTCACCATGCAGTATACTCTTATGTATATAGATATCTCCACTAACTAAACATGGTGCATTTCATGTGTAGTCTCTGGGTCCTTCGGGTTTCGTGATGTGATTAATAGAGCAGTTCGGCATCACAAGTGGATTTTAAGCGTCATTTGAGGGGACTGCAAATTATTCTTTTTTACTTTCAGTTTTGCTTCCTCTACACCGAGGATGCTGCGTTTCCTTCTCCCCCGACTGCTTTTGTGCGGACGGGAAACTGCCATTGTGTGTCCGTTTGTAAGAGAAAGCAGACAACTTTGCTATTCAAATGTCTAGTCAATAATCTATTAGTAGGCCTAATAGTACACGTACGAGTTGAAATGGTTTTAGATTCTTTCCCATATAAAGCGCAGAATGATGAAAGAAGATTCTGTGTAGTTTGTAGAAGGAATTATAACTTAATGTATGAAAGTTGTCTGATGTAACAACATAATAATATTAATTATGCTTTTGTTTCAGATTCAGTTCAGGTTTACTGAATGGGAATGACGGCCTAAAAAATGAAGAATCCATGGCCGCCTCTTCACAAATACAACTTGGCTGCAATAAAGTGCTTCAGAAATAGTTGAGAAATGACCCACGGGACACTAAATCACCGCGCAACGCAGGAGTACGGTGGGGCTCGGCCGGAAACCTCAG
Source organism: Alosa alosa (assembly GCF_017589495.1). Taxonomy (NCBI): domain Eukaryota; kingdom Metazoa; phylum Chordata; class Actinopteri; order Clupeiformes; family Clupeidae; genus Alosa; species Alosa alosa. The sequence continues at coordinate 4,567,871 of NC_063194.1, forward strand.
CAAAAGGCGCATCGAGCAAGAGCTGTAGCCTACTGTGTTGACCCAGTCTGAGACCGGAGAGGAAACGCGTGTCAGACACTTTTTGTCAAGTTTACTGTAACTCTCCTTAGCCTCTCGAGTTTGCCGCATGATACTGAACATATGTGAGTATTATATTGTTACTAAAAGTATCGCTAACTATTGCTTAGGATAGAAAGATAATTGTTTAATATATTAAGCCCTTCCATTTATAGTAATGAAGTGTGTGAATACAAGTACTCTATCACCAATGTCATATTTTTGGCGTACCTGGACTAGTACAGTTTAGCCTGAGAAAAAAATGTAATTGTAGAATATTTCCATAACCATTGCATTGTGCCCTTGTTTTGTTGATCATTGTGGTACACATTGAATGTATGTTTGGATTTTGTGAATAAATATATCTGTAATTAAATATTGATTCTGACGAGAGGACGTGAATTTATTTGAATCATAACAGCCTGGTGTGAGAAAAATAAGAAGCTCCTCTGTTTATGTTCATTTATTGCAATTAAGTTTAAAGAAACGTCGACAGGCACGAAAACAGGCTAGGCCTACGTGTTTCCAACTGATTTGTGATAGAAGTAGGTTACTAATAAATTTGTGTCTGTGTGACGCAAACTCAGTTGTGTGTTTTGAAACTGATATTTTATTTCGAGTAGAAATTATACAGCGTGTACGACCTTTAACGCACGGATGATGCATAATGCTTTTGAAACACATTTAGGAAATGATCTCTTAATATCACAAACACGCTGAAAACAAGGAGGTAATCGATTATTTCCTTATGTATGAAATGAACATGTCGATTTCCAACTTACTTATGAATTTAAAACCTTTATTAATGTCATTATTTTTATTTTTAAATTGGTTCATTTTATGTCAAAATCGAAACTAATACAGAGATAACAATGTAGGCAAGAAATGGGAAGTGTTTGGGAGAATATCAATTTCAATATGAGCTACATGGTAAAGGCCTACGCACGGATATTGGAGTTCTTATAAATAAAAGTTAAATTTAAGTGCAATGACTGAGCGGGACTTTAAATATTCATGGCTAATAGTTTGCCTTTCACAGACAAAAGTGTGCCGAGTCCGGCGCCAGAACTCTAATAATAATTTAATAATTTTCCCTTGAAATGTTAGAGTTTATTATTAACTAGTCTACTTTGCTGTATTATTCCAGTTTAACACCAATAAATATGCCCGTTTTAAAACCCCTCGAGTCTGTGCTCATGTCATGGTTGCCCCTCAGGCTGTATGTGTTTGTGTATATGCTTGACAATAATCTCATTAGCATTGAATAACCAACTATTTTTCTGGAGGAACATAGAGCCATGCATTATCTCCGATATTTAGTCTGCCAATTTATTATGACACGTAAAACTGGAAAATTAGCGCACATAATGCGAACAAATTATGCAAATGTTACTGACGACTACTTTAACAAATGTGTTCTCCGGAAGCATACAGTGTGCAATAAACACACAGGGTGGCATGGTCCTTCCAAACACAGGCCAGATGTTAACTGAAGATTACTTTCAGCCAGTAACCTGACCGGGCTATATATGAATGGCGAGTCTTGGTATACACCTCGTATTCAGCACTGTAAATCCAAGCTCTGTGCCCTCCTATTCTACACCAGCGTTATACCTTTGCAGTGTCCACAGAAGAAGAGCGTACGTGTGTTGCTGAAACCGCTGCCTTACGCATAATGTTACTTTGCCTATTTGAAATAAATAAAGTGGAAAACCGTCACATCATTAATATAAACTTTTCTGGGATCCATGGTGGATAGAGTTCCAGCACAGTGAACACATGGCGCAGGGGGCCTAGACGCGCTTCACTGACAGAAGAAGACAAAAACTGCAATAACCTTGGAGCGGTCATCTGCTGGTTTTTAAGAGGGAAACGTAGGATGCACGAAATCGGGGCCTGCAGGCCTGGCTGCTACGTGTGTGCCACAAATCTCTCCCAAACGTAGGCACTTCAAAGCGCGCCCACAGCAGCCACGAGAATTTACAACCTCTGCATTCTTTTGCGTTTCAGTGCCGCAGGGTCGCCCGCCCCTCCCTGCTTTCCTGTTATCTCCAGCCGCAGTGTCTGTGCGGTTTATTGCGGACAACATTTCAGGAAGGTTCTATTAGCATTCAAATATCGCATTTTTGCTAGTCTGTGTGTGGGAAACTCACCCTAGCTGACAATACATTACGCCATTGCCAACTGAAGCACATGCACGCACGCGCGGGCTTGAGCGCGCTGCACAGATGTCCAAGCTGATATAGGAATGTCAAAAGAGTACAAAAGAGTCATCAATAAATATACGGATCTCCTATTTATCCACGCAGACACCTTTAGCCCACGTTCTCATACACATCAACACACAAGCACGTTTGCTTGCGCACAAACACACACGCGCAAACAAACACCCCCACACACAAGAACATAAAGGCGCGCGCACAAAACATTCCTTTTTTCCTACTGAAAAGAACGCCTAGTGAACTAGGAGTTGACATTTTGGAGAAGCGCACACTAGATGGCGCCAAAGAGCATGGAATGAGCCGAAGCTGAGGACATTGCGCCACTGGCTGCTTGAACAAATCAACAAGCAGCGGATCCTGCAAAGACCTGTCACCTCATCACTTTTAGCCTATGTAATGAAAATGGCAGACTGACAGAATTAACAAGCACTGCAGCTTGAACGCTCAAAGAGATGCGACCTATGCTGTTTTTACATGTTTTTATATCCATCATATTGTTAGGATTAGTTGAGATATGAGTTGGATATAAAATCCTAGGCTATATGCCAATGGTACATGTCAAAGATGGGGAAAATGTTCAATAGATAGATAGATAGATAGATAGATAGATAGATGGATACAAAGAAAGGTGGATATGTAAATAGATACACACATTACATACATACATACATACATACATACATACATACATACATGTATACATACATAAATACAGAGAGGGAGATAGATAGACAGACGTGTCACCAATAATTAATGACGACATTTATATTTCAGTTTTATCCTATTTATATTTTGGGGACTATAGACAGCGGTTCAGGGTGTTTTGCAGTAGGCTAGTCGAACTTCAAATCTATAGCAGTTCACTGGCGCCAGAAGGTGTTACATTTCCGAGAAAACAAATGGACACCAAAGGGTGCAAGAGTTAAAAACGGACCGCAAGCTGCCTGACAGGAAATGGAAGGGGAAATAAAAATCCGTAAACGTCGGAGACCCTCACCCATCTGCCTACATACACACGGCCAATTGTTAGGAGGAAGAGAGGGGACAGAGAGAAAGAAAGAGGGGAAGGGGAATGCCCTAAAATGAAGAATGTGATCTTGAACTTTGGGCTAAAAAACATTCCTTCCTATAACTAAAGCTTAAAGGTTCATCTTTTAAACCTGTGCTTGACTGGGTCCTCCCAAGGCACGAGCTAAAGCAGACAAGTGCAGGAATGTCGCAGAGCAGCGTGTGTCTTGATTAAGCATTCCACGTAAGAGGTGACCCCGGGCAGCCGAGCTCGGATCCGATTGGCAGCAATGCAGCTCCATCAAACCTAGGCTTCTCTTTGCTCCTCTCTATCCGTTTACCACAAACATCATCCAGCAACCACAGCAGAGCTCAACACAATCAATACTTTTATGTATTTCAGAAATATGACTCTGACTCAAATACTCTTAATCGACAACGTGAAGCATCAAGTAAGACATAGCACCGGTCCAACAATTATCAAGAAATTAGATAAACGTTTGATTAGTCGTCTAACAGCACGGTGCGCACTAACAATGCACGCGCATAGTGCAGCAAAAAACATCTAAAACACCGTGTAAGATTACAACTCTAACTCCAAGAAACGAAGCAACCGCGAGATAATGACAGCACGCCTTACCTTTGTTGATAATTCGTCACCGACTCGCTGGACAGCGCGAGCCCTACGCCGCTGGCAGGCGGGCGTTCCCGGAGCTTGATTCGGTCCCGCCATTAGCCCGTGAGTCGCAGTTGTGACAGTGCTGTCGCCGCTGTTTTCCATCCGTTTCTCTCACATTTGTCATTGGGAGATGGATCCCCGTATGAAAAATTAGATGAGAACGACAGCATGTCCAGAATCTCAGTCACTCTCCATGGCAGCGGAAATCCCAATCACAAGCGGCCACATTAGCATAGCGCTACGCATGTAGGCTGGTCCTGTGCTAAGGCACTGATACTCACCCGGCGACACGGTTTGTATCTAAATTGTTATTTTGTTTAAGTTCATGCACTATTTTCTGCTCAGAAGCTTGAAGGAGCACAGTGTTGTAACAGAAGGTGCGGCGGCCAAAAGAATGCTGCAATATAACCACTTGGGAAATCATAAAAAGTTCATGTTCACGGTTAGCCATCCACATGACCATCCTCGGCCAATCCCAGGACCCAGGCACTCATAAAGTTCTATCACAAAGTTGTAAATTTTCATAAAACAACAAGGAATTTATTGCATTTCTTCATGACTGCTTTAGCAGCAGTGGTTCCTCGTCGCCATCTTTTTCACCTACAAAACCAAGGAGAAATTTGGAGTATTTCCCCCGTTTTTGACGTAAGACCTTTAGATCTTTTGGTGATATTTGTCCTGTGATCTATACAAAGCCGAGAGCCACACGTGCGGTTTTCTGTAATGTTTTAGGAGGCTTGTAAAAGCTTAAAGTTTATTCAGCCGCACCCTGTTGAACAAATAGATTCAATCTAGATTACGACAGTAAAGAAAGTGGGCTTTCTTTGCATCCCAATAAAGACGACAAGCATTGGCCTTTACAGATTGGGTGTTAGTTGACGCAACTGCCACTGTTTAATGAAAAAAGGTTTTCTGATATTGCCTTCATAAGGCTACATAAAATACGCGATTCCCCTTTTGTTTTGTTTTTAACCTTTTATACTGTAACCAAAACGAATGTTAAATATTTTAGTCATGTTCAAACATAGGCCCGAGAAGATGAATGTAAAGACTTTGACTGCAGAAAAAAACCCCATGGACTGCTTTAAAAATAGATTTTCTAAAATAACAGTTGATGGATAAACCGCTGTGGCTTTATCTAGTCATTAAGATGTTTAATTACAGGCTTTTATTGAGCTTACATAGGGTTTTTCAAACCAGAATATGTTTATAGAAATGTTTAAGCAATATTTTACGCACAGGCTACTACATAACCTACTAAGGTCTTAAAATATAGCCATGTTCACCCTGTTATTGTAGTATAATGATAAATAAAGAATTTGAACATACTAACTTGCCACTTGCTTTGCTATCTTGTGTTATAGGCTATAGGAAAATGGAGCCCTACAACATTTCGCAATGCGACAATCCGAAGCCGCATTCGCTGTGATAATACCAACGAAGGCCCTGATGTTTATGTGCCTCTGACCCTCATACTGTTGTACACCAAAGTATTTTTGTTACACCACCCTTGTGTAGGCTATAGGACAGTGGGCATGTTGCTTAAAGCTAGAGTTAAATATTAAACCAGAACGGAAAAGAGCCATTGTTTGTGTTATTCAGAGAGAGCATATGGACAGGCATTTATAGCTGGAAGCACGTTTCCTATTTTGTTTAGTTTTTTTGTCACTTTTATTGGCTATTTCATTGACGCAATAAACACATTAGTTGCAACCTGCCAGTGCAACTGTGATCTTCTGCTCAGGTCGAAAGCAATCGGAGGGTACATAGGCCTTCTCTTTACATACTCAACACAGACACGAGAAGATCACATGAAAATAACTTGATGGTTTCAGAAAGGTATTTATGTAAGTTGCATTTACAGGTTTAGGGGCCTTGGTTATATTACTTATGGTGGTCTAGACTATCAGATTTTCTATACTTAATATTGTTACCCTTTCTTTAAAATATCCTTACTACTATGCATATTTGCAAACTGTTCATGCAAACATATTTGAACAATTCCTGAAGCTAAGCGACCTGAATAATATGGCAATCACAACCATTTCCCTGCATCGTCATCCATGATTGCAGCTTGCAAATCTATAAGAATGCACAAAACATAATAGAGGTTTCTTGAATTATCCAGAACACTTAAGTCTGATCCAGTTTTTTTTTCTTTTCTTTTTTTTCGTTTTTTAATTGGAGCGCACATAACATTTCACAACGACCCCAAAAAAAAAAGAAGATAATAATAATAATATAATCATATCCCGTTGTCCACTGTACATATTTTTGTCACAAATACCTTCATCGTTCAATATAGAAATGCTACTTGAAGAAAAGCACAAAATATCTCAATCAATACACAGAAAGAGAAAAATTGCCTGTTAGCCTATTTAAATGTTTTATAAAGAGTCCCTTTTTGCATTTTCCCTCCGAAAAAAAAAAAAAATCAACTGAATATAAGAAAGCACAGCCATTCTGAACATTATTTAACAAAAAAATCGAATGGTCATTTTTTATATAGCATTTTATAGGCTATGCTATGTGCAAAACCAATTGGTCTTTTGACTATTGCTCATACAGCCTACACGGGACTTCAACCTGCACATCTACAGAACAACAACAATATCTTATTAGGTAGTATAATTGTAGTTTTACTCAGTGTTGAACAAACTGAGGACAACAAGGATTTCTGTTTCACAATTAGAGTCTGTCTGGAGCCCCGCTCCGTTCACGCAATGCCGCCGTCACTCTTCCTCGTCCTCTTCTTCCTCCTCTCCGCCAGGCGCGTCAGTAGTAGGAGAGCTTGATCCCGCTGTTTTGTTCTCTTTCTTCCACTTCATCCGTCGGTTCTGGAACCAGATTTTGATCTGACGTTCTGTGAGGCACACCGCATGCGCAATCTCGATGCGCCGCCGCCGGGTCAAGTAGCGGTTGAAGTGGAACTCCTTTTCCAGCTCCAAGGTCTGGTAGCGTGTGTAGGTCTGTCGGCCTCGTTTCCTGTCCGCACCTGTGAACAAACAAGTCCGAACAGAGTAGAGAGGTAGGTTAAATTAGTCTTAGTTAGTATGTTTAACAAAAATCATAGAAGTTGGTGTAAGTTGGTATTATTTAGAAACATAAATATGACTAACGCAACAGTAGGCTAGCCTATTAATAGCCTACATCTAGCAACCTGATGTGACTAGAGTTGTTGCGTAGGCTTACCAAGATAAAATGCTCTCTGCCCATATCCTTAGGTCCTTTCAAAGCCATATAGATAGTCGGTGGCATTAGAATATTTACCAGAAACCGACTACGGGGGAAGATGATTTTTTCGTTTTTATCGTTGTTACTGTTGTTGTCGTTGTTGATGTATTATAAATGAAGAATTATAACAGCAGAGGAAACGTTTCACCTTATTTTCAAATAACACAAGTGTGCTGAGCGGTTTTAGATTTTAACGTTATGTTTAAAGTGTGTCTAACTTTATGTTTTAATGTCTAAAATATAAAAAATAACTCACATGCTTCCTATACACGTCTCCGAGCCTTTTGTTATCAGTTCACCCGATGGTTAGATAACTGTGTCCATGGTTAGATAACTGTGTCTCCACCTAGCCTACTTATTTTTTGTATGACAAAATTAGGGAACGAAATTGTGAAGAAAGATGTTGTACTCTCCTATCCACGATTTTCGTCTGGACTGGATTAGACCATCAAGAGTCACTCATCTTCCAGTCACATGTTATGAAACATCCACACACACAGGCAACTTACACCATGCATGATTAAAAATGTCAACATTGGTCCAGCACACAATAAATACTTTGCCTTTTCTTCTAACTGTTTTTTCTATGCAATTGTGATCATTGTACTATTAAACCATAAATACATACAACAGAAAAAAGAGAACTGCTGAAGGAAAACAAAACAATTTTCAGGCCAAGTCTAAAAATACCAACCAAGCACTGCACAAAAAAAGTGCTGGCATTCCGGAGAATGAGACTATGGGAATGGTAGCTTCCCTACAAATACTGCAGAGGTCAATGTGGACTTGTCTAGTCGTTGACAGAAAATGCGCTGCCACATCCATCTAAGAATACTGAAACAGCCTAGTGAAGTACACTAAATGGACATTTGCACCATATCCAATGTCGCTTCTTCAGGGTAATTTTCAAGTAAGAGAGATTGTTTTTTTCTCTATTTTTCGCAAGGCAGTAGAAATGTCTGGCGCGCTGGGCAGAATTGCATTTCTGTGTATGTGTGACAAGCGTGGTCCTAATTTCCTCCCTGGCAACACTTTCGAGAGGACACCAAAGGCAGATGAGACAAAACTATTAGAAAGGCACAGAGAGAGAGAGAGAAGGGTTGTTCAGAGGGAATTCCTCATACTATGCCCCCATAAAAAGCTCAAACGAAGAAGGATGGAAGTGCCGGGTGGTGCCGTTTAGGATATTTCAGAGAAGATCCTAAAAGGGTGAAACAAAGATGGGTATTGTGCTCCAAAAATACCCACAATCATGCTCACAACACTCTGTAAAAGAAAAAATGAGGGAAAGGATTTTTAACTGACAGACATTTTATCTTCTCCCTATACTTCATGTTATTTGAAAGGGGAAGTGTGGCTGCGTGCATGCATGCGAGGTGGGCATGAGTAGGTATACGTATAGAGACAGCACACAGATTAACCCAAGCCGGGGCTTCTGTCCTGGCTATAAGCGTCAAACTTTAAAGAACTGGGCCCTGGGTTACAAGAGGCCTAGTGCTTAAACACGAACACATTACACAATAATCTGAACTTCATTTGTCATAATTGACCGCACGCGCCTGAGATAAGACTGATCGGATTAAAAGCTTTTAAGTCGACATCCATCTCAGATGCTGGGCTCTGCTAAGAACACGCCGTTTTGAGTATTCATTTTTTATTCTCTGGTCAAGTAGACTGTCGACAGAAACAAAATATTAGGCCTATCCATCTCCAGGCCATGGTCACATGCAATATAACTCGGACCCGTTCAAATGTAAGTCAAATTGTGTGTGTGTGTGTGTGTGTGTGTGTGTGTGTGTGTGTGTGTGTGTGTCGAAGACAGAGAGGGGAGTAGTAGCATACTCATGAAGTTCACATTTCCGACTGTTGTAAATAGATCTACCGCGCCAACACGTTCTCCCGATGCATCCATCTCCATAGCTTTAAGGCCAGTATTCTCATTAGATCACACTCAATGTATAAACAACTTGCCAATTTGCATCCGTCAAAAAAAAATAACAGACGGACTGAGAGAGTCATGGATAGTCATGTCAGGCATGCGCGGACCTAAAATGTAAAGCTTGTACATTTCATAAATATCTTCCACAAAACTAAGACGATAGCCAAGAGTTTACAGGAAAACATGAATCGCCGATACCTGCTTGTAAATGTCAGACAAGCTGTTAATTAGAAAGTATCTGTTTCAGAACTATCAGCCTGTGTTGTTGTATTTTTATGCCGGAGGCTAACAAGACCAGTAGTGCCGCAGGTTGTCATTTGATGGATAGGTCCTTTGCAGTTCGTGGCCCGAGCCTGGAGTGCTTACAGAAAATCATTACACAAAAAGTTGTCAGCTACTATTTCACTGAACCTGCTGTTGGGAGACAGTGACTCACATTACTTCAGGCTAAAGATCCGATTTTTACATATATTCGCAAATGTATGTATATAGTTTCTTTCTTTAGTTTCATACACACACACACACACACACACAGAGAGAGAGAGAGAGAGAGAAAAGAGAGAGCGAGAGAGAGAGAGAAATAAAGAGAGAGAGAGAGAGAGAGAGAGAGAGAGAGAGAAAGAAACAGAATACAACCAGAACAGTGCTCACTCACACACACACACACACACACACACGGCCATTGAACAACTATAACAGCGCGTACACACACGTATACATGCACGCTCACTTTGAGATGCATATAGACATGCGTTAATCCGATGTGAACACACGCATATCTTTTCATCTTTCATGAATATTCATTTTGTTGATCGTCAACAAGAGGCCTCAAGACCTATCTCACAGGTACCAAACTCTATGGCCTCTGTCAATAAAGCTTTCCGTCCATACACATTTTGCGTGATGAGGAAATGCACCACCTTCGTGTAATGAGTTGGAAACAACTATTTAGTAGGCTACTCAGCTATGGTCTAAGAGAAATTATTACACCTCGGACTGTGATTATGGTGCTACTTTTCAGACTTGCGAGCTTAATTCAAGTGCTACCTATACATAACAAGCAAACAATTGTCTAATAACATGATTTTCTATAAAATGCGGGCAAATGTGCCACCGGTGTTTTTACGTTCACAATTCCTTCAGATATAACCGACCCATCCCCTTCTACCCTTAACACAATATGCTAATGAATATTCGCGTGCCTTAAATGATGGCTTTATACAGGTCGTATAGCAATAAATGTCCTGCGAATGCAGCACATTGCCTGGTGCAGATCAGGAAGTTGCTCTGATCACTTCACAGCGTCGGTCAAAGACCGTATACAAAAACAATTAGCTTTTTCCCCATGTCTCCAACCAGCCAACCCCCTGACTTTTACAAAAATATTTAACTCGAACGCACCTGTACTTCTCATCCAGGGATAAATTCTGAGGTTGTCTTCGTTTTGTTGATGGCAACTCCGCTGGTCTGGCTTACTGCAACCAGCGGGCGCCTTGGACGGATCTACGGTGCACTTCGCTGCCAGACCCGGGTAATCAAAGGGGGAGCAGTGCATGTTTAGTGGGCCAGTGGTGAACCCATAGCCTGCAGGGTACGTGCTCTGGCTCTGACTGGACAAGGCTCCTCCGGTACTGTACAGCCCCGGCAGCGGAGAGGAGGCTGAGGAGGTAGTGGAGAATGAGGCGCCGCCGGAGTTGGAGCCATAGCCGTTGGCTCGCTGGGAACTGGACGCAAAAGCGCAAGAAGTTTGCTCGGGAAAAACCCCACTTGGAAACACCGAACTTGCCGCTTGATATTTGGAAAACAACGCGTTCGCATAATACAATGAACTCATAATTTGACCCGTGATTTGTAGACCAGAAGGTTTAAATGTCGGTTTTACGAGGTCCTGTGATATATTACAGAATTACAGTCTAGATTTACACCAAAAATCACCCCTTTTTCCTCAGGGACCACGTGATGAATACCACGTGACACATAGTCCTCCAATGGAAGTGTTGCTTCCCACAGCTCTTCAAATGTGGAAAAAGTGCACAGCACTGACCATCCACATAAAGTACCTTACATTATTCACTGCAAGACAAAGGTACCCACAGTCAACAGAAACTAACGTGTGCGCAAAAATCGATTGACTCCCGAATATGTCCTATAATCACCGTCTGCGATTCCATGCTATAAAATATCTCCAACTGTATAAAGGTAATCTACAAATAAATATGGCCTACCATACTTTAGGTGCATCCTCTCTCTATTGACACTACACAAATAAAAAGAAACCTATTTGTTTCTGAATCGATTTCCATGGGGTCTTTGGGGTCTCTCCCCAACAGACGCTCCTTGTCCTCCAACCCTCTACACTGTGGTTGCAGTTCTTCCGTCGCTGACCTGTATGTTCAGACTCTGGATGTTCAAGCAGTGGTCAGTGTCCCCATACTGCATACTGTACGTCACAACATTTTCATTCTCCCAAAATACCCTCGCGTGGGCCCTAACCTCCGCATGGAACCACTTGTTGTTGCTAAACAACCGAAAGGGCCACAAAATGACACGTTATAATGTTTAAGAGGCCCTAATGTGCAAAGGTGTGAACACTTTCATGGCATGTCCTCTAAAAGCTTGTGTCGAAGCCACATTTTATGAGGTGCACTAGGAGGGGAAATCAGGGGTTTATATGAATTGAAATCAGAGGCCTAATATAAATATCTCTTTGGAGTGTAGTCAGAGGCAGTATACTTCATGCCATAATGTCAGGCTGTCAGAGATGTTACGAGGCGTTTAAATCGCGGTCTAACATGTCACTCACTTTGCTTCCATTTCACACGTACAGTTGTAAATTTAAACGTAAACCATATGGTGCGACCGTGTGAGCTCTGCGCAAAACAAACTCATTGCTAAATGATCAGATTACAAAAAACAGACAATTTCAAACAATTACAAACCCGGTCACTAATGTGAGATAGATGTAGTGTACTCAGTAAATTCTGATTCTGACTGGGTTGGATATATCTGGCATGGGTAGGCTATAGGCTAATGACAGGTGAGGGTCCCCTGATCCGCACCTCGGCAGGAAATGAGGCAGAGGACTCCAGTGATGTCATGGATTCTCGCTTGTAAACTTTATTGTGCCCCCTTTCTTCCGCTCCTTCCAGGTTTCAGACAATAGAACAAAGTGATGAGGAACAATAAAGCATATCATCAAGTCCCCATAAACTAATTCACAAGTACAGTATACATTCTGTTTCACAGTTAAACGAGGGGTCACATGACATCACTTAGGGTATTTTTTTATTTTTATTTATTTTTTAATAATTTTCTTCAACTGTGCGCATGCTTACCCGAAAAAGGAAGACAACAAAATACCATCAATTTAATTGAACTAAATGAGGACAAGTGTAAAAGAGAGGAAAATCTACGGCATAAATAGGCAGTTTCATGTTGTTGGAATTCATTATTTGCTACGTCATCATCATAACATATAGGCTAAGTGAGGACAGTCGTAAGTGCACCATTTAACTTAAATCTGTACAGCTGCCAATTTAATTGTTAATGACAATATTCTAACAACATAAATCTTTTTTCCACGATCATAGTTCCACAAAGTCAGGAATCTAGCTTAAACACTATAACATTTTGCAAATGTCAGGTAAAAAGTAGAAATGCTTAATCCCTTCTGCTCATAGTCCCGTGGTCACCACATCGTTTCAATGTTTATCGTCCTGTCAGCCATCATCTGAGGCAATCTTATCGATTGAAACATGATAGTGATCACCAGAAGACTGTCACGTTTCCGAGACAACCCCACACAGTTGCCCCCCACCCTCCCATGTTTCTGAGTCTTTTTCAATGTCCACTTTAGATCTGTTTAGCCTTGTCGCCATCTTCGTCGGTAGACGGTGACCCAATGCCCAGCTCCTTTTCCCGCTTCTCCTTTTCAATTGCCTCTTGTTCAGATTTGCTGCTGGGAAATTTGTCCTTATTGTTTTCCTTTTTCCACTTCATCCGGCGGTTCTGAAACCAGATTTTGACTTGCCTCTCGGTCAGTCCCAGGGCATGCGATACCTCAATTCGCCGCTTGCGGGTCAGGTACGGGTTGAAGAGGAACTCCTTTTCAAGCTCCAGTGTCTGGTAGCGACTGTAGGTCTGTCGGCCTCGCCTCCGTCCGGCAGCTACTGGCGAGAGAAGGACACGGACATGAGTCTGAGTTGAACACAACTGTATGATTCCACATTTGGTTTTATAATAACACAATCTGACATAGGCTATAACAAATATAGTGGATATAAATGAGACTTAAAAGAGGATAAATATGTATCACACAATACTATTATGCTTGGCAGACAACTATCTTGACCCCCTGCTTGTCATCCAGTTATGCGTTTATTGTTTGTGTTTGTATGTTATAGCCTATCACCCGGATACATTCACATGTGAAAGAAGCATTAGATAGAGTACAAATTACATGTATATATACAATCAACCACACTGTTGTTTATATGCATGGTGTTACCATTTCGCTCTTCCTCACGTCCATATTCTCACACACTCAACGCATTAGGCTCCGGTCATAAAACATAACCTGTGTAAAACGGCCACCTTGTAGCGAAATAATCCCCGCCATCACTGTAAGTCGTAAAAGCCTGCAGTAAAACTTTGACCAGGGTGAGAAGTGAGGATTCAGCTGTGGGCCAGTGGCTCACACATTAGAAAGCAACAAGAGAATGGACCTTTTCTCTTTCCCCTTTTCTCAGTGCTTTCTCTGCCGGGGTCGTTAAACTGTAAAGTGATTCACAAGTTTTGAACACCATAAAACCATAAACCACAAATTACCCCATCTCTTTTAGCGCACAGGAAATGCGTCTTTATGGCTCCAAACGCATTGTTTGGTAGAGCCAAAGTTTCTGAACCCAGCAGTTCTTAAAATACATGCAAACACACTCACATTTCCCCGCGATGCCAGCAAGAGTGCGTGGCTGGCTACAAGGGCTCACCTTGCGGTCGCATCCAAGGGAACAGCTGCGTCGGAGAAGAACTCTGTTCTGTGCTCTCGGTCTCCTCTCCCATGCCACCCGCGGCTAGCTTACAATCGCTATACTGGACCAAGTCAGCATCCTGAGCACCGAAGAGGGTCTGTCTTTGAAGGGCATCGTAGCTGTAGAAGTTTCCTGGATCTCCGTGACATGTGACGGCGCAAGGACTCTGTTGGTAGGGGGTTGCAGACAGCGTGGACGCGCCGTGGTGGTAGAACTCCTGGATCTGGGGAGCATGTTGGAAAGTTGCTCCGGTGCCGGGTCCATATACCACGGTGGGTCTGCTTCCAAGGTCCTGCGCAAACCCACACTCATAATAATTGGGGCGTAAAGAGTCGCTACTTTTATATTTTGAGAAGAGAGAATTTACAAAATAAGAACTCATCTTTTGTTAGACTCTACTGATGTTGTTGTTGTTGTTGTTGTTGTTGTTGTTAATGGTGATTACTCTGGCTGTGGATTCAAGAGAATAACAAACCGTGGCGAACCTTGAGATGAAAAACAGATCATGCGTGGAGTCCCAGAGGTGAATATAGATTTTTGTCTTATTGGTACACTCTTTTAAAATAGCCGTGCTATAGCCACATTCATTCAGATTCCATGAAAAGCGCCTCCACAGAAGTGTTCCTGCATCACAGTTCCGGTATGGGGTGCCAGTTCACAAACAGTTTTCCGTGATTTACTCCGCGGCAAATGAGTTGTTTCATATTTTGCCGTGTCTTTTCACGATAATTTGCATCTATTATCGGCTCCTCATCCCATTGGCTTCTTGCATCCCTACACGGACACCGCTCTCCGAGCTTCTGATATGGAGCGAGTGAGAGAATGAAAAAGAGAGGAAAGAGAGAGGGAGAGAGACGGAGAGGGAGCGAGGGAGCAGGCGAGAGAAGGGGGGCCAAGGGAGAGAGGAGGAGAGAATATGCGCATTAATATATTCAAGCAGGGAAGTTAATGAGAAATCTGCCGCTTTGCATCGGATCAAATACTGACCCCCCACCCCCACCAACCACCAGCTTATCCACCCTAGACCACCCTTTTAAAGATTGGTTTTAGGATGCTGCTCATAGGAAACCAAGAGAGATGCATATTTAATCGTTAATTTCTAAATTCTAACGAGGTGGGGTCCCCTTTTTTGAAAATGTCAGGGTCACACTGGTAAATTGTGAAAGTACACTGTTTAATTCATATCAGTTTTAACAAGTCATATAAATATAATTGCGGTTCTAAACCAACCTGTCAAAGGCCCCATTTCCAGAAGAGTCTGGCGTCGAAAATAAATGAGCCAGTCATATTTAGCATTTTGATCATCGTATTTTCATCAATATCACATTTATAAAGATGTAGAGACGTCGAAAAGGACTAGCACGCCTGAGGTAATGGACAAAGTGGCTGTAAATGTTTTAACAAACTATAAAATGCAATAAACGGTGGGGCTGTTTGTTGTTTACACCATGCATCAAAAACGCTGTTAGGATTTTATGAGGTTCCACGAACAGGGCTGTAAATGCATCACTTGGAGCAATTTCTACCCAGCAGAAATATTCAAGTATTTAATTGTCATTTTCACTTTGTTCCCCATACGGACAGTCGTAATGTTAATAAACATTAGACGCCACAATGGTTTAACCCCTATATACTGGCTTGGAATTGCTACCCATACACAACTTTTAAAGATTAGGCTACTCGTGGTAGCTCAATGAATTATGTGCCAATTGAGTTTTAGATAAATCGGGCAATGCTTAAAAGGGAATATGATATTGTCAATATCACGGTGGACAGTTAACACCAACCTAGTCATAACATGTATGCCTAAATGTGTTTCATACTTCACCACCTTTTGTTGACTTGGGCGGCTTTGCTTTTTTTTTATTCGTGTCTAGGTATTAGTCTAGCTTACATATCAATATATGGACAAGATCATCCTGTCCAAATTAATATCCTAATGAGGGATGGCTACGCAGGTAATGTACTCAAAACGTAAAGGAGTCTTCACTGTAACTTTTGTGAATTCATGTAGGCTAATCACTATATTTACGTTCATACGCATGATTAGTGCAACTATGGTATTGTAAATCACTTTCTTTCAGGTATTTGCAAGTAGGCCTACGTCAACAATAGGCAGAAATAGGCCACAGTTTTAGTCTTAATACATTAGTCTTAAAATAACAATTCCATTTGTCCTTTTTCTCAATAACGTCAACTCCTTTATTGTAACAATAGAACAAATAGTTTACTATAATAGGTTGATTGTAATGCTCAATGTCCTACATGACATTCCTTAAATATGTACAATGACTGCACGTCAATGTGGAAAAGTAATACACGTAGTTTATTCATTCCATGTATTTGTGCCCTATACATTTGCATTTCCATTATCCGTGCTTTTACAGTGTATGATCAAAGTCTAATTGTTTTTTTAATGATAATTCCCGTTTTAGATTTCAGCGTGTCAATGTGAGAACCAGCGATTTGAACCCAGCCTATATGTAAATGTATTTTATTTCAATAAAATTATGCATTTTCTTAACAATTGGCTACACTTGTCTGTGTTTGTGTGTGTGTGTGTGTGTGTTTCTCTCTCTCTCTCTCTCTCTCTCTCTCTCTCTCTCTCTCTGATAGTGTATGTGTGTGTTTTGCATTGACATTATCTCAGAACCTCAGCAGTTTGCAATTATAATTTGTAACCAGAAAAATTAGACACACAAATTATTCTTAGTTCAAAACAACTATAACTGTATAAACACCATCACATCTACAAGTTAAAGCATCTCAAAATCCACTGATTACAATGACTGATTTCCAGTTGGCCTCCTAGTCTGGAATAAAAAAAAAATGTTTTTAAAATAGCCTTTATGGTGAGCGTGAATTGACACACATAGGCCGTCTACTGCATACTGACAAATGTTTAGTTAGATCGGTAAAAAAAAAAAAAGATATTGTGTATCAGTATCTTGATATGCAAAACTCTGTAGGCTAGGCTATAGGCTGCATCAAAACCGCCATCGAAAACTTACTTGGTTAAAGGGCTTTAACGACTATGTTCCCTTATCCACTTGAAATTCCTCACGCGCCTCTACAGAGCAAGACTTGTGTGATACTAATTTTAGTCAAGTGTACAAAAGGCTTCTCTGACTCCACCAGCTTCCGGTTAACACAAGAGTGGTGAAAAAAAACAGCTTCCATGCTTTCTTTGATGGACCAACATTGCCATCAAGCGGTCAACAGTAGGCACAGCACTAGTGAATCCTATTTCCCTGTGACGTCAGAAGCCATGTTTACACATGTGTAAGCAAAACAGAATAATCCAAAAATGAAATATTTTGCCATAATTTGGCATCTTTGATGTTGGTAGGGGGTTTTTGATCTTGAACATTATGATAGTTACTTTGAACATTATGATAGTTACAATAACAGTCCATTTATTCGCCAATTTGTTGAAAATGGAATGGCTGGTGCATTTACACACAATTTGTGAAAATTATAAACTGGAATAAAAAGAACATCGAGTAAATAGACCTGCTACAGAAAGCAGTAGCAGAAAGCTACTTATATTTTAATAACGCCAGGACAATAGCCCATGGCAGTAAAATGCCCCATTTGTATCACTCATTTGGGCTACTTTATTTGTTATTGTAGCCTTTTACTTGATATGTATTAGGCTCAATAATTATTGTAAGATTATGGTTATTGTTCTGAATTTTATAGTATCAAACATTCGCTGAATGGTGCCTTGACATACACGGCGATAATTCGTCATGAGTACATTTAACTAAATTGTATTTCATTGACTGAAGCCCTAAATGTTTAAAAATGTAGCATAAACGTATATGCAAAATCCAACTTCGCATAGGTTACATTTTCAGTTTTCTGTGGCTGTGTTGAAATAGTAAAATTTTGTAGACTACTCAAAAACTAAATCGCAAAAGCATAAGGACACCATAACAGTGCAATAATGTTAAGTCCGAGGCTACCATTCATCGACACAACATGAAAGCAGCCACTCTCAGTTCAGGCAACATTATGATCGTTTACGTACGTTTCAGTAGACTGGGAAAGCAATGTTGTGACCATGTCAATCGCCTAGACTGCAAATAAAATATGATCAAGCCCAGGCATCTATGCAATCCAAACAAGTCGTTGGTTTGAGAATTGTAATGGCTTTAAAACGTGTTTTTGACATAGGCCTATTATTGGACACGACGAATATGCCTATAGGTCTGATCCAACCCTTTTCGTCTTTTCATTATTATCAGGGGAAAATATCGTATTATTTCTGCAGCATTAAATCTTTCTTTCTTTCTATTTGCTTCTTTGGTGAAATTAGTTCATGGTCTATATTCATACATTGTAGCCTAGCCTACTCGGCTAATGTATTAACCTTAAAACAAAACAAACTTCAGGCCTAGAATAATGTAGGCCTATACAACAAAAATAGCAGTCTTCGTTTAGAACAACATAGCCTATAGCAAATACCTGCTGCCTCTACTCACTACCTTGAATACCAACTTAGTTTTAAAACCGTCTATGATGTTATCCATGTGTATATAACTATAAATTAACTAAGATGTAACCTAACATGTAGCCTATCTGTATTTATGTATTTATTCTCTTTAATGGTATTAATGATGCGGTTGTTTAAACTAGCCTTGTTGTAGGCCTATTAGTCTACATTTCCCTGCGACATCACATAGGCCTAATATTGTATATATGATTAAATTGAGATTGAGGCCTATTATGAAAGCAGAAATGATGTCTCGTGGACGGTGGTGTCCTTCTGAAACACTCAAACTAAATATTTCTGATATTATTGCATTATATTATATTATTTCAGTTGACGGAAGCTGGTTTTCAAGATCCCACTTTGCCATGCCAAAATTCTTAACTGAAATATGAAAAATAATGAATATGTTTTCACGGTGATCTAACAAATAAGATCATAATCCAAACGTGCATGTTAGGATACGTACTGGCTTTTTGGTGTGGGCGATGGAATAAAAACTATGGCAGCATAGGCCTATAGGAAATAAACTGTCAGTAGGCTATAATTGTTCCATTTTGAACTACCAGTGTTAGTGGATGTCATCTGGTCTGGGCCTTGCCAGATTATAGACTTTACTTTTATTATGTGCTAAAACTGTGTAAATGGCACAAATGAAAATATTGTTGAAGAATGCTGTTGTTCCTCCTTTCGAACCCATTTACCCTCGTCAATTGCGCAAGGAAATACGAGGTGGGAACTGGAAAAAGGGAGAATGCGCATTTTACAAAAGAGAAAGCTGCTCTCTGGCAACCACCTATTGTATACCCGAGTCCGCGACTATATCGGATATTTGGTCACAAAATGGGGGTTGGCGCACATAGGTGGAAGGGGTTGTAAACAAATTAAGGGTGGTCATCCCAGACGTCTCGCCAGAGATTCTTTTCTGTGACGTTTTATGGCCCGCTATAAGGCGACCGGGGTGCGCTCGGAAATGGAACAAAGGGAGGCGACGGAAGAAAAAAACTGGACTGGGAGCCGGTCATCTGGAAGTCCAGATCACACCACTCCCCACACCCCGCGAAGAATCTGGAGCCTAAACAACAAACGTTGTGAACAATAAACGACAAATGCAGGGGGGCCACTCGGCACTGATATACCCAGGATTATCCCGCGACACCTCGAAACTGTTATTATGGAGGACTTGAAACTTTTCCTTTTTGCGCCCATGTTTGCTTTACAGCCGTTTAGTT
The DNA here is from genome assembly GCF_017589495.1 of Alosa alosa. Lineage (NCBI taxonomy): Eukaryota > Metazoa > Chordata > Actinopteri > Clupeiformes > Clupeidae > Alosa > Alosa alosa. The sequence goes on from NC_063194.1 coordinate 4,587,767, forward strand.
CTTAACCTTCAGAAATGTATACCCTATAAAGTTTTATTGCAGTCATATTCTTTTATTGCGGCACAGCGCATTGAATTTTCTTTCTCTTTTATGACAGTCGACTTCCCACTCCTCCTTCCAAGCAAGCGCTCACATCCTTTTGCAGTTTGTTTCCTTTCAAAATACCCCAAAAATAAAGTAGCCGACGCCAAGAAATTATGATCCCAATATGGCTTTGATATTGTGCAGGGTTAGAGAGATTTTTTCATATACCATTGATACTTTCTGATGATATAATTGACGAGTCAGAAACATATCAAGGCGCACATCTGCAAGCCAGCGCTTCTGGCCTAGTCTTCAAGATGGACGTTTAATTGTAACAGTATGTTTGAGCAATCGGTATGTTCATTAAACCATTCTACTCTAGCCAGTAGGTTTCCTTTAAGCATACTGATGTTCGAAAAAATGGATAGAAGCAGATTGATAAATGACCTACTTAAGCATGTTAGATATTGGTAGCCTACTGTAAAAAATGCTGACTTTGACCATGATGTTAGAACACAAACCTCTGCGGGGCAACATTGTTGAAATTAGTCTTATAATCACAATCTGATTCAAACATGGTGACTTGTGGAAGCAATGCTGAAGGCTCTCCTGTCACCGACTGGGCACTGGCGAAGGATGGCAAATGTCAGTTCCATGTCCATATAGTTAAACATTGAAAATAAAGAATCATCACATACAGGAGAGGACCATGTTTCTCTTTTGGGTGTTAACTCATAATGTCCGCATGAGGCCCACTCTCGTACGCTGACAATTCCAAACAAATGCTCTGGCGCAGGAAAGCATATTTCAGACATATGCCGCTAGTTAAAATGGAATAAAAATGGAACTCCAAAAAACGGCGCACATTTTATACTCCAGCTTGGTGTGAGGAATGGTGGGAAAATGTGCTAACTTACAGAGGCAATGTGATAAGAAGGGTAACGTTTGCCCTGTTTTACACACAACGGATTTGTTGATGAAATGCTACTATGTTTGAATAAATCGCTTAAGTAAAAGACAAGAAACGATAATTTACTTTAAAATATGAGCTTGGCATGCGGACTTTAAATAGTAACAAAACCGTAAATGGAGGATAGAATTTAGGCCTGCACTGTCACCAAGAGAGGTTTCACACTAAAAAAATAGCTTGATATGGTAGGCTATTGCAAACCAGCTGTCTGGATGTAGTCGCCCTGTATTTTCAAACACAGTAACTGTGGGAGGAAGTAACCTAGCGTGGCGTCTGCCGGAGAAGACGTCATGGGCGTGAGGCGCTCTAAGCTAATGGCGTCTCGTTCTCTTGACACTGGCGTGTTTGTGCTCCATTGCCACAAACCACGCACGCGACACAAAGAAAACACAAAGATGTGTATCCATCTGTGGCCAAGATGCCTGAAGTGGAACAAAATTAATGTGGTGCATATTACAATCCAAACGTACAAAGTTGCAGAGCATAAGAGCAAATACAGAAATTGTTTTATTGGACAATACAGTTGAATCTCATGACATTGTGGACAAACACATGTAAACAATAACTAAAAATCCAAAAGATTACCTCTCATTCAAGTATGAGGTCTCTTCCCAAACCCGCCTTCTCAGAAATATAAAACGCATTCCATAAAAAGAGCCAGGGTTATTAACGTATTTACAATAAGTTAGACATCTCATCTCATCTGCAAGGTAGGGATAACTTATATGATAGGACTATATGCTAGTAATAAAAACACGCATGAGGAGAACTAAAACATGATGGTAAGGAGCATGCTCTAATGTAAACATATTTGCTCGTAACTGGTGGGAAACTGTTAATTAGAGGCTCTATTCGACAGTTACGCATTCCCTGGGTTACCGGCACATTCAGGTGTGTTACAACAACAAAGGCAAAATGTTAGATGAATATGCTTAAATGACAATTTGGTAAAAGTAATCTCTAATTCTACGTTTCATACACGTGATACCAAAGGGATCGCTTGCATCAAGTCAGGTGCCACACTAACATATCGAAGCATGATCTCAAAACAGCCCACACGGAACAATAATCAATTTTCTGTAAATTTCATGAAAATAATACCCACAACTTTATCAATCTAGATGGGATATAAAACCGACAGATATTTCAAACACATTTGTACCCGTACAAGGACACTTATCACGAAGAGACCCGGGCACTGCCTGACAGTTTTGCACGCAAGACAATTTGTTTTTAGCAAAACCTCATAAGCATCTTCCAGTTTCAGAGTAAATATTTAGCCAAAATGATGGATAAATATATGATTACAGCATATGCGAAATCACACAAGCTGGACACTGACTTCGCAAATGGCTGCTGAAAAAGCATGAGCAAGGCCGTGAGGCAACGCTAGCTCAAATGAACAACAGTAATAATAATAATAATAATAATAATAATAATAATAATAATAATAATAAATCCTTAAAACTATGGTCAGCTTATTCTGCCATTTTAATTTAGATCCAACAGCCTTAAACACCTATGGCCTAGACACAAAATACTCTAACCCAGTTAAAATTACACAACCTAACAAAGAGACAGATTTAAATTACATCCACTACTTTTATTTAAATAATCGCCAAATAATCTCGGTTTACTTCATTTTTGTTTCTGAATTATATAACATCACAAAATATTGGTGTTAAAAAGGAATGATTACAAACAAATCCAAGAAAGGAAAAGATGCAGGTAGAGGACACAATCAGCATCCCCCATTTTTCTTAAGCATTCACGGTCACTTGAAGCCCATGTTTCAACACAACACGCCTGTCCTAGTGGAGCGCCGGCGCAGTGCGTCAAATAATAAATAAGTAATAAAGTCGCCTTCGAGAGTCTGAGCCCCTGCGACATGCCCTCGCGTCAACCATTCCCGTTTCAAAAGTTGGTTTGAAGCCCAGTAATGAGTGTGTGTTTTATTATATCAAAAAGAAACAAATCAAAGACAGACACTCAAAGCATCATCACCAACAAGAAACGGGTCCGACTCTGTAAAGGCATTTCAGTGAGGTGTGTGTGCGTGTGTTAGTGAGAGAGTGAATGACTAAACGTGTGTGTGTGTGTGTGTGTGTGTGTGTGTGTGTGTGCGCGCGCGCGCGCGCGCGAGAGCACATGTATGATGATGTGTTAAGGGCATCCCTCCCTATTCCTTCGGCTGATCCTTATTCATTTTCTTCATTTTCATCCGTCGATTTTGAAACCATATTTTCACTTGTCGCTCCGTCAAGTTCAGCAAACGAGCCACCTCGTGCCTCCGGTCCCTCGTTAGATACATATTGAAGAGGAACTCCTTCTCTAGCTCCAGGGTCTGGTATTTGGTGTATGGGCAGCGCTTTTTCCGAGATGATCGGGCATGTAACCAGTTGGCAGATGGATCACCTGTAAATATGGAAAAGAAATAAACAAAGTCAAATGTCTGAGATCAGCACATTGCGCAAATGAGCTCGCGCAAATGAGCGCATTGCGCAAATGAATAACACATAATCACTATTATATAGGCCTACTGTCTATCGAGGAGATATGAGGAGTTATGGCTTTGAGATGTTCCCGTGTACTGTACACTTTTGAAGCAAGTTTGATATGTGGTGTCATGACACAGCACTGCAGTTTGACCTTGGCGCGTGCTTTGATGACACTGTAAATCCATAAACATCTATTCTGAAGTTGATGTGGAAACACGTCATTGACCTCAGAGGGAGAGGCAACCTATAACACAAATGCCTTGCTCGGTCACAGGTACAATAGTCTGTCCCAGTGCCTTTACAGAACGCAGCAGGGTGTTTAAAAAACAGATCTGTAAACGTGACATTTTCATCCCTGTTGAAGTATTTGACGAGACGCTCCAATTATGGCAGAACCACCCTTTTGCCTATAGCTCAAGGAACCCATATCAAGGCAATTACATACAATCACGCATGCCTTTTTGGGGATGCACATTTTCTTTTCAAAATATCCACCAGCTCCAAAGCGGCCACTAAACCCTAAGACCACAGTGAGGCCTTGTGCCTCAACATGCACCCTCTGCTGAAGAGGCTTGTCCCACTGGATTATCTGTGCTTTAGGAGAAATGTGTAGGAAATTAAAGTGATTTGATCCACTGGGGAAGGACTATTTCGGTTTGGGTGTTTTCCCCGAGAAGGCAAAAGTGAAAAAAATGTGTTTCTTTCGTTATTTGTACCCGGGTGGTTGTCCAGATAATGCCACGTGTATGCTGTGCCATTTTGTCTTGCTTGTGCTATGTGTCAATGAGCTATGCTCTCAAACAAGAAAGACTCATTAAGGATCGCATTGGAGTCATTTTGGAGTTGCAGATATTCTTCCTATTCTGGAGCACTAGGACTGAAGGGTTGTAAGCCTTTGTCCAGAGCAAAGTGGTCCTTCACTGTCCCCTGGAGCACAAAATCACCTATTCACCAAATCCCAATTCACAGCCTCAAATTCAAGGCTTTCCCCGTGTGACTTAAAGTTTCCATCACTCGCATGGATTTTCTGGGGGCTATGGCTAAGACAGGGATAAAGAGCTGACCCATTAAAAGACACGCTGTACACATTTCTCATCCTCGCCACCCAGCACGGAGAAACCCAATCGTCTCACGCCTCAAGACATGGACTGCAATGCCACATCAACTGTCTCCGATATCCTAAATCCTATGACGCAGTATTACTGCTATCATGAAAGGGTATATGTCTGGTTGGGAAATGATTGATTGATATGTGTGTAAAGACGTCTGAGCCTAGTGGACAGAGGGGTGTGCCATCTGTAAACTCGGATGGGAGCATCTCCTGAAAGGTGGGCATGTCAAGATAGTTTCAGGAGGATGGTTCCACCTCAACAATGGCTACTGCCCTCCAGAAAGACATTCAGGGTCGATACGAGAATGTCACTAATATTAAAAATGATATATCCATCGCCAGAAGCATCTTGGCTACATGTTCTTAAGAGAACTTTCAGACAAGCAGAATAAAACTAGAGCTGTTCTCCAAGAAAACGTTGTGGAAGTTTTAAAACACTCTAGCCTAGTGTTGAATAAATAGATAGGCCCTAAAAAACAATAGTTTAATAGATGTATTAGGCACAGTTGTTGGTGTGCTTCATTAACAGTGTTTGGTTACTGATTAACATAACTACTTTTTCGGATGAAAACTAGTATGAAACCATGACTTCCATCACAAAGGCATGAGATGCATTATTTATCTCATGTTCTAAATCGTGTTTTAAATGGAGTGAGCAGGGATACGAGGTGGCAAATTGTCCCGTTTGTTAGACTGTCCACTGGTAATGTCACCGTATTGCTCCTGAGGATGAAGCTTTCATATTAGAGGGCGTGTTATTACCTTTCTCTGCGTTGAGACTATGTCGTATTTTATCTTTTCTATTTCCCCTTCCGTTGCTGTCCCAGAGAGCCCACATACAACAATTAATGGGGATGTTGGCTCCTCTTATAACTTAATAAACTTCGCGGGCAATAACTTTTTCTCTCTCACGTACTGCTGGAAGCACAAAGAGGGACGTGTAATTCCCAACTTCATTGCCTTTGCCAGTAGTTTATTCTGGAATGCCGCCCAGGGCAACACAAAGGGAATTCTGTTGCGCACCGTCCATTAGACCTGAGCCTATACCGTGGATTAAAATCAATGTTCATTTCCACTGAAATAATCAGAAATGACCATCTGTCAGAATGCTGAACATTACACTTAGATGAAGCGTCATATACAACTCACTTTTTAAAAAAATGCCTGAACGGGTGCGGTACAGTTATTGCTATAATCAAACAGGGTATTTTTTTCTACACGGGCGCTTTAGCGGAGAAGCACACATGAATAAGTACTAGTCTTGCCCAGCCAGAGAGTCTGATGAATCATCCATAGCTCATAGCGTGAGTCTGTGCCGTGCTATAAGGGCAGAATAGCTCCCTTTCTCTATGCTGGATCTTGCTCAGTCTCCCACGCTCCGCTGTGGACACGGGAGACCCGGGGTTCAATGACTAACATCCCGACGATAAGTCTTCGGCTTAGACAGACGAATCTGCTAGTCAAAGACCAGAATTTGCGTTTCACTGGGAGTCGACTGCAGATTTATTCCGTGGTATTTAAAGGCAAACCTAGCCGGCATACGAGTCATAAACTGTCAGCAATATTATTTCTCTCCACAATCATAATTCTTGCTCAGCCACGCAAGACAGGTTGTTTCTTTCATTAGCCAGCAACGCAAAATGAGGGACCAATGTGTTTCTAGATTTTTGGTGTGATTTTTACACAAATCATACAGCCCGGGGATAAGAAACCTAATTCCAATACCAAACTAAGACGCCGAACATAGCACTGAAATAGTGGTTGTGTCTGAGCGTGGCATGTTCACAGTTATTGCTGAATTAAAATGTGGCTGAAATACAGAGAAGTGCACTGAGGCTCAAATAACGAGTTATTGGTCTTTCTCAAATTCTTAATTTACACACTACTATTTCAAACCTCGCTATCTTTACACACACACACACACACACACACACACACACACACACCATGCCAAAAGTCACACAACTCCAAGAGTTAAGAACCCTGCCATAAAAATCTCATTCACTGCCTGTTGGTTTCCTAAAATCGAGGCGCACCAGAAACCTGCACACCTATGAAGGGATAAGGGTTTAAGTTCCTGAAGTAAAGCAGCAGCAGAAAACTTAATATCAAATGAACATATTACTATGATCCCATAGCTGTTTTAATACAACAGAGAGAAATCACATCCATGCAAAGACTGTCAGACCAAACTTAGCAGGCACGGAGCTCTGGCCGTCTTTGTTCCTGTTTTATGACAGCATTAAAAGCTTTACAGACTGTTCACTTCCTCGTTTTATAACTTACTTTGATCTGGCCCCTCTTTGTCCTCGCTACCTTCGCAAATGTCCTTATTGTCTTCGAACCCGGTGCCCTGGCCGGGATTCAGCTCCCTTGACGAGGAGGATTCCAAAATGAATTCGTGCCCTCCGATTTTGGTGGGCTCCCCGAGATGTCCCAGCAGCGGTTCCATCTTGACCTGCCCTTGTCCGGGTAGGGACTCGGCAGTTCGCGGGGTGCAGTCGAGCCATGAGCGGAGGTATCGGCTGTCCGTGGAAGGTACAGGCTGAGTTGGTATATACGGGTGGTACACCGCTGGTAGGCTGTTGGAAGCATGGGGACTGAACGGACTCCAAGACGAACTGAAAACGGGAGGTTTGGGCTGGAAACTGCAGGATGGAAATTCGGGATGCTCGCCATGTCCCGGTTGCCTAGAGCTTGAATACTGCACATTGGAGAACCTGGTCGAGGTTGGATCTTCATTCTCATGACTTATGATGGAATCGACATAGTAGTTGCTAAGAGTTCCAGAAATGGACATTCTCGGACATTATACAACGCACGGTTCATTGAAGGGAAAACATGTAAGAGAGTACTGGGTATTTTTTTCCACGCTACTCTCCTCAACTCTCTCGCCAACAAAGTAGAGCCAGGCTGTTCTGTTGTGAGCGCCGAGCTAAATGATTGGTCAGACTTTTTTCACCAGCCTGATAAAGCGTCAATGGGGCGTAAATCACTCCGCCAGGGGCTGCGTGAGCTCTCCTCCTCTCGCACTATCCATATTTTCCCTCTAAATAAATTGTCTTGTTTATGCAATATGCAAAATGAGAGCGTGTCCATATATCACACTATATCTACCGACGGGCGATTAAATTTCCACTTAAATTTTGCATTGCGCTGACATTATGTAGACATGCATATGTAGAAACAACGAGGAAGAAATAAAAGGGAAAATGATTGTATTTTGGCTCATCTGATTAGCATATCTGTGTAAATGTGAGAAACAGCAGTTAAAAGAAAATGCTCAGTCACATTGGTTCATTACATCCAGCTCATCAAATTATCAGCAGCTTTCCAAATCTAACATATAGATCAGGAATGCCTATCCAAGTTCATTTCTAACGACGCCATGTTATGACATAACACTTCTTTGATGCGTTTTATCCTTGGACAACTGTTTACTTGCTCTTACTAATGTCGTGGCCCATTTCAGCGGAGGGGCGTCAGGGTAAAATAGTGCTTTATTGGAAAATTAACAGTAATTTTTCTTAACGAGGGTATTAAACACCACCGCGCGACAATCCTGTGTATTTATGGAAGAAACTACTTGAACTTTTTTGGTCGTTTAATACTATAATAAAATACTACATCAGGCAGCTTTGATTTTTATAGACCTGATATACTGCCTGTGGCGGAGACCGTAAACGACTCTACTTCAGCATTCCTCCCACCAACCGAAACGCACTCTCTTCTAAGCAGCACGTAATAAGTAGCATAAACGCGGAAGAATTTCAACAAGATAGATACCTTTAAGATAATAACATTGTGAGGCGTTAGTAGGTCAAACAGCGACATGTGAGAACTTCTCTAGGGCCACAGCTTGGAACCGGTGAAGTATATATCAGTCCTTTTCATCGCCCATTTTGAATGACTTGGCATTGGAGAGCGATATTGTGGCCTCCATACAGACTTCGCTGCTCCTACCGCGTTGCGGCGAGAAACCATTTTGCCTCACGGAGCAACTTCAATTTAAGATTCAGACCGTTCTTTATTTGGAAGCAAGAGATCTGCAGATGCAACGGGTCAATGTATCACTTTCAGTTCGGCGTTTTAAGCTGTTAAACTTCGAGCATTGGTGAGCATTAGCGACAATAGCAGCTCATTTATAAGCACCATACCAACAGGAGATTACACTGGCATAGTTCGTGTGTTTACAAATATATAATGGCCTACTGCGCAGTGCTGGTGATAATTTGATACACCCTGCTCTATTACGACAGCAAACCGTGCCAAAAGTGTAATGGGAGGCATTTTTTCTGTAAACCCCACAAGAATGTGTTTGCACCGCAAACTGTAGGCCAGTAAATATCCAAAGTAAAGAGCCTCCTAACGCTCATTGCAATTATCCTAACCAAAACTATTCTGTTTGGAAATAGAACACATCTTCAAATACTTAGAATATATGTTTTTCATTTAAAGTGCATCGCTTCTCCGAGGACAGCAAGAGCGTCAAATAGCATCACTGCCGGTTTCATAATTCTAATGATCCAATTCCCCGAACCGTAGAGTCAAGCAGGTTGCATATCTGGGATAGTTTATGCAAAACAAAATAGCCAAAAAATGAAAGGTGTGAAATTGACATTTGAGAGTTTTTAATAGATTGTATTACTTAGACTAAGAGATAAATAAAGGAAGAAACATGTGGATATATTAGTATACATCAAAAAAATATTACATCCAGAGGCATCATGATTGCAAAAAGTGCTAGTAATTAAAGGGAGTTTATGGGTCCGCTAAGTATGAACATTGCCTTACTGCCACCAAGCCCTCTGAATCCCCTATCCAAGTTAGCGAGGAACCGCTACCCACACAACAAAAACTATTCTTCTTTTTTCTTTTTTTTTTGTAAGGTTTGGACACTGATTTTCACATAATCAATGTGCCTGCTGTGGTGATACATTAAACAGGGTCCTCCTCTCCAGCGCACATGGATAATACTGAACGTATCAGCTGTATTAGACAGCTGTCAGCGTTCAAAATGGCCAATAAGTTCAGAAGTTTACGACGTCTCAATCTCCAGTGAACCAAATAAATCTTCGGTCTACAAGGTATTTCACTTGGTTCCTCAGATTTCGTCTTGATAACAATAAGGTGTCAGAAGAATTCAAGCAGAAATTAAATGTCAACACGTTCTTCCTCTGCTTCTAGGCAAACTACAGTTCTTGTTAAAAGCTAAAAGTTATGTAGTATTTGTAGGCTTGATACAGTTTTATTACAATGGACTCTACAGAGTTTGCTTATTGTTTAAAGTGCAAAAAGCCTACACCCTGCGCAGTTCAACACGCTGCCTCCATACCCTACCACTAAGGCCTAGATCCTATTCCAACAGAATACTATACAGGATGACGGGTCAGCTGACTAAAATATGACTTCCTGCAGAGGTTGAGACGAAATAGCATTTCTGTACAACCATCCAAGGAAGAAGCTTCTGGCGTCCAAATGGAACCATGCTTGTTTGGGTAGGGTGGACGTGAAGAGAATAATCTAATAATTTCCATGCTTAGCCATATCATGAGTTTCCTCATTGTTATTATTTCACATGCATGTCTGTATACGCGTGTATGTGTGCCTAATTAAAGTCCAGTTTGTTCTTGAAGATTCATAAGATATTATTTTTAGGCCAGTCTTTTATTCACGCTTCACTTTTTTACATAGTTCTAATGGCAGCTTGCTATTGAGAAATGGCAGTATTATTTCAAATTATATTCTGGATATTCACCAGCCAATCACAGTTATTAACAGTTGCCTTTATCAAAATGGAGACATGAAAAAAGTGAAATTATTGAGGGTGGGCTATTTCCATTAGATAGAGCAAATTTACATAAGTAAAAATGAATGGCATCAAAAATAATAAAAACTGCGATGAAGCTGTAGCCTCTTATGAATGTTAAGTTATTGTTTTGACCTTATGTATTTCGGCATTGTAGGCCAGAGCCGACAACTGCCTAGGCCAAGTAACGTTTTTACGTTTATTTAATATATTCGTAATAATAATAATACATAGATAATGAATATGTGCTTAGAATGTCTATGGAAAATCACTGAATGTGTTCTGTGAATTGGTTTAATGTGTCTTATTGCAAGCTATAATTTGTTATTGTCACTCTGCGACTGCCATGAAGGTACAGTTACTTTCTTTCTTACTTTTTCCAAATCGGAAATATTCTGATTAAACTGCCCATTCTAATCAGGATGCATATTGTTACAATTTCATTCACAATATGAAGTATTTTGTCATGGATATAATATTCATTTTCAGTTGAGTGATTGACGTTGAAATAGTTACGATTGCTAGCGACTTGCAAAGAAACCTTTCTGCTAGCAAAATTGATAAAGGGAGATGTAATGAATTAAAATCAATATTCCATTACTTAAAAAATGTCGAGATACTTGTCACAAGTATGCATGGATACACAAGTCATAGGCCTGACCCTCAAAACACACACACACACCCGCAAGCCCGCGCATTACAGGGACACGTGACAGCCGAATAGCTTATCCCAAATATCCCTAAACACATACCAATAGGACACACTGTATGGTCATGGTATATCATCACAGACTATACCTATATATGATGAGAACGGTGGTATATTATGTCTTAATAAACGCAGCTGTGTTGTGTGCTAGGATAGATAGCATTCAGCCTTTCCACAATACTATTTGCCTATATAAAATACAGACACACATAAAAAGATGATGGAGAAACATCGATTCTTATTTTTTTTTTTATATAATTATTATAATATATCAAGTGGGCCTAGTAGTTTGATATGTTATTCAAAAATTAGATCTTAGTTCACACTGGGAGGACGTCAGTGTCAAAATGTACCGAGATGGATAAAAGTTAATGTGCTATAAAATGGAGCTCTGTGCACGCAGTGTCTCACTCCCTGGCGCAAAGTTAAAATGAAGCAGAGCCCTCTGCCATGTTTTGGGTGTCCTGATTTACTACTGATGGGCGTCTCCTTATTCATAAGGGCCTTACGACTGGTAACGAACTGGAATGGTGGTCACAAAGCCACATTAGTAAGGAACTGTTTATGCGCAACAGGTTGGGATTGGTTGCTACAATGGACAAGATGACGACCATTAAAAAAAAGATGGCCAAAACAACAAATGGAAATATTTCAATAGCTTTGCTAACTTCTGTTACACAACTTACCCAAGCACACGTTCAAGCCAAAAATCTCTGATGTCTTGTGGATCCTGCTTCGGTTCACTACGCATGGGCTCTGATGCACGTTCCACTGGAGTGATTCAGGCAGTTTCAGGTTCCTGCGATATTAATCGTCCACCCCAACAACTTGAAACTACCTAAATCACACAGTAGCACAGCCCTCCCCGTGTTCAGTGGCAAGACTTTGGACGCAGGCCATTGGAATTGCCTACCAGACATAAGAACTTGGTGACAACACAAGAGTGAATTTATTAGAACGGATACTTGGTGCTGTCTTCGTAGGGATGAAACCGGCCTATTTCGGGAAATATGTTAAATATAACGGGAAGAAATACAGAAAGTAAAATCAGAGACGTAGTGGAGGCCAAGGAAGGTGGCCTGTGTCGTAGGCTGCTCAGCACACTTGCGCATGTTCATTTCCCCCTTAAGTAATTTGAGAATTCTATACGACAGTGCTGTCTGATACAAGTAATACAATCCTATGGGTGCTCCCTCACTTCTGTTTTGTTGGGGCTATAAAACCCGGCTGTAGAATGCCCCCCATTTCGCTACAGGAACCAGACGGCCTTGTGACGTTGAACATTGTCTCTTCTCAACATGGCCGTTGCCTTCGCGTTGGTTGCACTGCACTACCTCTTCCTCTCAGTGGACTAAGGAATACCATATGCTTCTTCTGTATGACAAACCTAGGGTTGCCCAGTTTGTAAAGTTAAACAAAATCCTGAATGGTATACAAAAATAGCACAAATGCTACATAACTTGCACCTAAATGTTGCACAGTTTCAAAACATACAGGTAAGTTTCAGGTTATGTCGCCATGTCGCAGTGTCCACATCATCTTACATCAGTCACACGTTCACCTAAAACAGCTTATTTGAGTGAGGAATTGAGGAAGGACTGAGCATGATTCTGACGGACTTGGCAATTAAAGCAACCAGATGCGGAAACATGGACGGCTCCACCATGGCTTTTGAACTTCGACCACTGCTGCATTCAGAATGAGATGAGATAAAGGTTAACCATCAGTTCTAGCTTATAAAATGATTCAAGGAACTTTTTGTATTAGGTATGTTTTTTTCTGCAAACTATTCCTTGAAACATTTGTAGCAACTGACTTAATCACCACAGGCCTAATACATTACAGATTCTGACATTTTATTTTGACATTTATTCATTGAAAGTGTAGGCCTATTCTATTTCATATTGGTGTGATGAGCAACTGGAAGCTGAATTCGATTTAAATGCATTGGGATATACACAGAGATCTCCAGGTTAAAATCGCCGTCATATCCAGGAAATGTGTCATTCTTTATTCAAAATGCACTGTTAAAAAAACACAAGACAAGACTACCGACCACAAACATCGAAATACATTCAATCATGCTCCTAAAGAACACAAAAACGCTGACCAGAGTTTACAGCAAAATTTACTGAATTCACAACTGCAAAATGTTCGTATATTCAGAGTCAAATGTCTGAAGACTTGCTGTTAAATCCCTTAGCCTATAAAACCCATAAGCTACTGACTTTGTGCTCCTTGTTAAATGTAGCAATTCGCTTGCAAATACACCTATGTCAACCATGCATCTGAGAATAAATAAAATAGTGCTCACGTGATAAATTAACTTCTTTTTAAGCGTGTTCCAAACTTCAGAAACTGTAAACAGTATATAGTCTTCAAATCGTCAAGGCATTTCTGGCGGTTCCAGCAGAAAAAAGAGGCTACGTCCCATCAATGCAGCCAACATGAAAGATGACTTAACGTATTGTGTTGTAGTGTATAAAGTGCTTTTGCAAGATGTGGCTGAACAAACGAGGACAATATTGAAAATCACATTCTCCATAAATATTCTATCAAAATACATGTTCACGTCCAGTCAACACTGGAGGACAGAAACGTAGGCTACCGTAGGCTACGGTTGTCCCTTCCGATGTTACATCCATTTAGATGTTGTCTGACTCCGTGGCTATCCAACAAAGCATGACAGGATTCCATCAGTAACTAGTTGTTGAATCACATTGCATCGCTTCTGCGAACATTTGTGAGCGTATAGGCAACTGTGTTAGCGAGGCCTGACTTTGAGGTGGAGTAGATGTAATTCTTCAAAGGGGAAAGTGGGATGTAATGTCCCGCGTTCTGTGTTCCCTGGACATTTTTTTCTGCTTCATTCGACGATTCTGAAACCATATTTTCACTTGGCGGTCAGTGAGGTTGACGCTCCGACTGATCTCCAGACGGCGCTCGCGAGTCAGGTACATATTGAAGAGGAACTCCTTCTCTAGCTCCAGGGTTTGGTGTTTGGTGTAAGGGCACCGCTTCTTTCTCCCGGCTTTTGCGCACAGCCAGCCACTCGCAGCATTTTTGAATTTCTCGTCATCTGCTGCAAGAGAAGAGACAAGCCAGTGCGGTTGTCATCATTTCATGACAAAAAACAGTGTGACAAGGCTGTGTGTGTGTGTGTGTGTGTGTGGGTGTGTGGGTGTGTGTGTGTGTGTGTGTGTGTGTGTGTGTGCCTGCAACTCTTGAACACATATTCCATAATCAACCGCAAATTAAGAAAAGATAAACAGACGATAATGCTTTATAACGGTTGTCATCCAGGAGTACGCAACAGTACACAGGTCATTTCTGTCGACCTTATTTATAACTTTATCCCACAGTATGATTAACCATTCCAGTAAATTCTAGAATCCAAATTATTGCATATTTTTGTGCAGTCCACAGAAAATTGCTTTGGCAGTCCTGGTCTTGTGTTCACATTTAAGATACTTGTTTATACTGCGAAGTCCCTAGTGTTAGCTTGTTTATTGCGATATTTGTATATCGCATAATATTTTTTTCATAACAGTGACTGTTCCACTGATCTAGTCTTTATTTGCCAGTCTTGTTGAACTAAACTGTTTAGAGTTATGATTGTGCAGTACAGCCTTAATATGACAATGAGTTAGCAAAAGGCTATGAATAATTCAGACGGAATCATCCTATTGCTCGGTTTTCTTTCGATATATATTATATAGGAATCTTTTTCAAATACACTCATGAAACGGTGTTATTTGAAATAGCAAAATATGCTCTCCTTAATAGCATAGAAATGAAAAGGATCTTTCGCCGAGACGTTCCACTGGGCCAAAGGATTTGCGCAGGTTATAGGCTAACATGTATTTAAAAAGTCGCAGTAAAACGTGTCTGGGCTGAGATTTTCAGAAAGTGATGATTTTACAACATTACCATATGTGACAACACACTATGACGTCAATGTGAAACAGAGAGTTTTGGAACAGACTGGAGCCTAGGACAAGGCCTTTCTATAATTCTAAAACAATTTAGTTTGCAGTAACGCGTTTAGATGTTTATGAATCAGAAAAAACTACATTTAGACTCGACTGGTGTTAGGCCCTGCGCTATGCTACCACACACCATTGCACACCTGGCAGACTACAGTCCCTATGCCTCACAAAGGCGCCTTCCGCTTTTTTGATGTTCCTAAGGGCGCACCGTAAAAAGGAGCAATTTAGTTCGACTGAGGCAATTCAGTGCAATAAATTAATTTGAGACTGGGCTCCTTTCAAGCCGCGCCTTGCCCTTCCTTTTAAATTGCCTTTTGTTGAAAACATCACCTAGTTTTAGTCGCAAAGAAGCGTAATTCCCTGAGGCTATTGCCACGGACGTCGTTTTATTTCCCTCAAGATTTTTAGGACCTTTCTCTGAGTGAAAGAGAGAGAGAAACTCTAACATCATTCACTCTGCCTGTTCACCCACCTTGTGTATCCTGTCTAGGCGTTTTTTCAGCCTTGGAGTAATCTGTGAGTGGGTTGTCTTGTCGTAAACAAGAGTCTGCGTCGTCTGTGTTGGTCTGACTACCGTTGAGCGTCATGCTGCTGCTGCTATTGCTCCGGTGACTTCGACATTCACTGTTGTCGATCACTAAGTTATCGCTAACAAGCTTGCCATCAGAGTCTGGGCAGGACTGCGCAGGGAAATTCAGGCTGTACAACTGGCAAGACTCTGCGAGGGGCGCAATCGGCGAACTGGTCGGATGCAACTCCTGGTCGCCGCCGTACTCGTGAAGTTTGGGACCTTGGTAGGATGTGTCCGTGCGAAAGTAGCCCTGAATGGGACCAGCGCCGCCGCCATTCATGGAGCTCATTCCTGTCATGAGTCTCGTGAAGGTTGGGACGTCTGTTAGCGGTCTGGAAAGCTCGTCCGGTTCCAGGGGGAAATAGGAGGAGTCATCTATGCCTTTGGAAGCGCCAAAGGGGCACGCGCTCACCTGCGGAACGCGGACGGGGCTCAAGCGAGGTTCCCTCCAGATCATCTCTCCTTGATGGAATTGGTGCCGCGGCAGAGCCACTGAGTTCTGTGGCTGTGACGGTTGCTGATGGTTCATTGTTCCGGGGAGGGTCGGCTCTGGCACGGAAGCCCAGTCCGGTTGGACTTGGCCGGCTGGGCTGGTGTGGACCGCTTGATAGACGACACAGAGGGGGGGGTTAGGACCAAGGCTCATGAAAGAGTTAACCGTGGACACCGTGAAAACGGATCTTTCGGAGCATGACATTGCGAGGGCATGTTTTGGCGAAGCCGTAAGGGTGGTTCTCAATTGGCTTTTCAACCAGAAAAGCATTCTTGAGGTGCTCCTGTTAGGGGTCCAATAGCGGCTGGGGTTCATGGGCAAGCTCCTCCCCTTGCGGCGCTGGTTTAATTCAAGTGCTTGCCAGGGTCTCCCTGCCAGACCCTCCAGTATAATTGATTTCTTAAAATATGTTACAGATTTCATTTCTTTCAGAGATAGTTATACACTAATTGGCACTCTAATTTCCCATAGGAAAGAAATTGAGTTTGGATATACTATTTGACATTGATCACATAAAGGCTCGATTTTCTTGCAGAGGCCATGTCAACTGCAGACCCTGGAGGAAACTGTTTTTTGTCCACGTTCTACCATCATCTACTTAGCCAGTGTATTCGAAAGTGTGAAATCATCTAATGTCTCTTAGTAAGGTCTTATGAGAAACGCACCATGGGCATAATATCACGGAAAGAAGTGACTTTGGACTGTAGGTTACCCCCACTCCTTGTAACTCCAAGTTAAATCTCTTTCACAAGGGTTTGTGTGTAAAAGACAATGTAATGGATCGCAAGGTAAATTCCTATATAACGTCAGGTTCTGTAGCCTACGAAGAATAAATCGGTTGAAGGTACAACTTCCAGCTACTACAGTTGTGATTCCTGTGTGCAAACATGGCCTAATGTGCCAACCAAATTACACAAACTGCACAGGTACTACTAGAATATTGTGGATGACAATGACTCCTAAATAAGACATTTTATTGGGAGTAAAATGGGTGAAAATTCCCTAGCAAAATATCGAGACGGGCTTAAAATGTAAACAAATCCGAATATGCTTTAATTATTCAAATGCTGTTTATATTATTGAGTGTATATCTCTAATTGTTCACGAGAAATGTCTTCTACACATCTGCTATATTTTTATCACAGAAAAGATAATGCCATGACGCTATAGGCCTACAACACACATTTGTTTTAAAAGAAATTCCAGCAACTTTATCACTGTAAACAGTTCCATCAACCATGGCAACCTGATTTTGTAGGCTTAATGAATCTCTCCAAAATGTAACATGCATTGCAATTCTAACGTTGGATTCGTATGTAGGCCTAAACTATGCACAATATGATCTTATGGGTCTACACATTTCTTCGAATTCGCAAACTTGGAATCTTTTATTGGCGATTATCAATTCTGGTACAAACTCAAGTTTAACTCTGGGAATAAGAATGAGATCCCATTCCCTTGATTAAATTAGGCTACAAACATCTACGTTATTGACAAACCCACGGCTTTTAGACTAAGTTATAGGAATCATTTATTGGAATTGGCAATAGCCTAGGTTAGCCTACTAAAGCAAGAAAATATTAACTGAGAACAAACGACTATAGTCTTGTCCACAAATTAATTTAAATTAAAAGATATAAACGTATGCATGTGGGTTTATAGGACAAAGCAATTTCTCACTGCTGGAATAATTTCACAAATGAAGGCCATGGGCGTTTTAGTCCTGCATATAAGACTGCGCCTCATTGCCTGAGATAGTGTGCAGTAGGCTAGGCCTAGTTTTGCAAATATTGGCGGCTATTAATATGTTCATAAAATACCAGACACCGATCATTTTATCAAATGCACGCATATTCTAACGATGCAAATCTATATTTTGAAAGTGAACTTAAACGAACCTAGTTTTCGTTGTGACCTCTAGATGTCAGTGTGCCGCTAAGCATATGACACGGCCTGTCCCAAGGTTAAGTAAGAAAATTTCAGCATTTGTTGGTATGTTGGACTACCACTTAATTAATTCGTTGTACAAATGTAAGCGATTATGTGTAGGGCTATAGATTGTTTTACTATTTAATTCCTATGCTTTTCATTGCTTCAGTGCTGCAGAGTAGGCATATATGCCACATGCCAGACAAAGCAGAGACGGCAAAAACCTGTTTATGAGGTTTTAAAAGCACTCTGTACTCTTATGCAACATGCTAAAGACATTTATTGGAAACGTGAATATGGCTAGCCAGCTTGTTTAGGTGATTTTTCTTCTGTTATGGAAATGTATCTGTTCTCTCTTTTCGATTATTTTCTAACATTAAACTTGTGCTGTAATGGCGGATATGCGTAACCTAGGCTATTAGAGAAATTGCTAAACGACTGACCAAACGGTAGAACTGGAGTAAGCTTATACAATTAACTCATCAAGTATATGAGAGAACAACTTTTGAACTATTCGTCAATTAAAGGCCAAAACAATTAGGCTACTCAACAATCTGACCAACAGGCCCTGTATTTTTTGTGATTTTAAATAATTGTGTATGCGAAGTGGCAATGCGAACGAGAATATTTACATTAAACATAAAGGATCTGTATAAGGGAAGCTGAGCAAACTCAAGAATTATTATTAAAAAAAAATAGGCCTTCATATCTCGTGTCTTTTCAAATGAGGCCTTTTGTAGCCTAAGAACAAAACACTCATTGCCAAGCAGGTAAAGAATAATCTGGTAGTCTAAGTCATACTGAATAGGCCTGGCAGAGTTTGAAAAACTTACCTGTGAGAAAATGTGCGCGAAATATCATCTATATCCGTTTAAAATATAGCCCACCATAGTAGGCTATGTTGGGGTGGGGGGTGTACCCCGTCCATGAATATTCTTTAGATGAATATCAGTTCCATAGTTCCAATGTGAGTTGAGCCAGTGCGTCTTTGGCCTTCGACGTCTTCCGAACTATCACGCGCGCCACAGTTTTGACGTTGACAGCGTCAACCTCTGCCGGCTGTTTACTTTTTGTCTAGTGAAGCACAGCACTAAAGCCATTAAACATTTGCAGTGTAGGCTGCAGCTTTGAAGGGCGTCGTCTGTGAAGGACCGCAGTCTCCCCTTACCCTCATATCGCTGTTGCCTTTTTAATTTGTCATACAGAGAAATGCAGTTCAGAGAGCAGACAACGGAAAACGGGTGCATTTTATATGTAGGCCTATTCTTCGCATTCCTTCTCCATAATCACAAACAGAATCTCTGGCCTCTGCAAATAGTGAGCCGATCTTCGGTCAGACTCGTATAACTGTATCCATGACAACGGAGCCCCTCGGTTGCTGTAAAGTTTTACTGCAGGAGAGCCTCTAAATGCCGTGCCTCTAGTTTGGTTAAAAACAAAATCCGTCCCAGAGTTTTCATGCTAGCACAATGCTTTATTTTGCACTTTGGTCGAAGAGCACTTTTACGCGTGAAGATCTTTTTTTTCATCCTCCTTGAAACTTTAATTTGTAGGCATGTGCTTATTCCTCGTGTAGCCTAGGATTAAGCGTGGCCCAGGCCTATTCCCTATCTATTGTAGCCTAGTGGTATAACTAGGCTATAGGTTAGAGATAGTTTAGATAGCAGATATTGTAAGCATAAGGTAGCCACAATCATAGAGAAACTATAGGAAATAAAACAAAACGTTTAGTCCCCTCGAAAGTTTATTGAAAATTCATTGTAGGCCTAGGCCTACCCTCCACAATATCCAAAATGTAGACAAAGTAGTTTAGGATAAAGAAATTGCCGTCAAAGGTTTGAGGATGAAATGAGTCATGGCCAGATCATAAACCAGGAAAATCTTAATGTCTTCGTGGTTCCTTTTTTAACAGAGGGAGTGACTGTTACGCACGACTCGAAATCTAACATTTTAGGCTGATGTGCCGTGCGTAACAAAAAGGCCCAGTCTTTAGATATTATCCTATTCAAACGTAAATTTAGACAGCGTATGTAGGCCTACTTGAGTGAGGAACAGAGAAGTAGCCTAGTCCATGGACAAGGTAGCCTAATCGGTTTGTAGTGAAGCTAGGCTACATTACAGATGGAAAGTATTTGCAGACCAGATGTTTTGTTAATCCTGTCACGTCTTTGATACAGGAAAACTTAAATCTTCGCTATTCAATCATCAAACGTGACTCGGATAAGGACTATAAGCCTCGTGTAGACGACAAATCCAAAGATAGAGCGAAAGCTCTGCAAATAGTCAGACGTTCATATAGCCAACTACAATTTCCCTAAATGAACCCGCACATTTGTGAGGAAAGAGGGCGAAAATGTTATAGACCTAAATAGAAAATTATTTTTAAAGCAGCATTTGGACATGGGACCAAGTCTGTGCGCAAATCCAGTTACTAATAAGCAAGGAGGGTATTATGTTTTTTTGTTTGTTTTTTTTTTAAATACAGTATTGCCCTCATTATTGTTTATCCGAAAAATATATCAGAATATAATTTTGAGTAACCTATATTGCCACCAGACCAAACATAAACTAAAACTGACATATTAGGCATAGCTTAAATAGTTTAGCTTTGGAGGTAATTATAGAAGCTGTTAGTTCTGACGAAAACATAATGCTATTTATTTATTCATTCATTTATTTTATTGGCCTGACAAAATAATTTTTCATTAAAGGAAATTATAAAGGATTCAATAACATTGCACTGCCTTTTAATGGGAGAATTAAAATAGATCACAATCTTGACACTGGTTTTGTTTTAGCTTATACCTACTAATAACAGAAAAGGCATGGGGATCCAGATGGCATTGTCGCGGGTAAACAAGTTTCCAATTAATTAAACTAGCTTGCCTATGTTCCTCTCCGAATTCCAACGGCTTGGCTTAATTAATATTTGCAATACACAGTTCTGCACATGCTCTGGTAGGCTGCATCTGGCAAATATGTAATTAAATGCATGTGAACCTGAGACCGGCTGAAGCAGAAAATAATGGAGTCTCCACAAGGTTGTGAAATTAGTTTGATATTGCTTCCTGCTAATCTCATTCAATTATGTCAACTGTTGTGTGTTCATACGTGCGTTATCTTTTCAGTTCTGTTTCAATATGTATTTACCTGTAGTCCAACTGGCTGTGGCTAAGTAGCATTGCTATGTAAGTGTATTATACCATTTTACTGCTGTCAAAATGTTATGGTCCCTTTCGAGATTCCCATGTGATACTCAGTCTCCTAAAATAACATTTAAGTGATGGTGCAATGTGCTACCATTTCATCCAACTGCAAAAGAAGCTAAAGTAACAGAATTACTGTGGGACCGGATACCCCATCCTCTAGCAAGCTGGAAGCTTTGCTGAACATTTTATGATTTTGGCTCATATTTCTGGATACGTCAGGGTGACCAGCTATGAATAGACCATTTGATAGGGCATGACATGCTTTACTTCACTGCTCATTTTTATATTAATATCAATATATTAATACAATAACGTTGTATCAGTCATTTCCAACCTCAGTCTATTCTTATGTAGCATTCTGAACACAGCAGATTCTATAGCTGACGTTGTCCTGTTTTGACTTTGGTGCACACCAAACCAAGACCAGCCCTTGGATCCTTGGGTGTCAGACTTTATTTCCTTAATGCTGTCAGTCATGTTTGTGTCATGGGTGAATAATAGCAGATTGTTGTGCTGGCATGCAGTCTCACTGTGGCAGTGGTGAGTGGCTGTGGGCTCACGAACATAGTTGGAATGTCAGAATTGAGAGCCTGCATTCCGAAGCACTTTGCTCACTTGGGTCTCCACTTAACTGCACTATTCCTTCATTAGGTTTGGTATCATTCATAAGGGATTTCTTCTTCCACTGTCATTTTAAGGGATGTTTCATATATGGAGCAGTTCAGTGTGCTTCAATAATGCGTGTGTGTGTGTGTGTGTCAGTGTGTGTCAGAGAGAGAGAGAGAGAGAGGGAGAGAGTGTGTGTGTGTGTGTGTCTGAGAGAGAGAGAGAGAGAGAGAGAGAGAAAGAAAGAGAGAGACTGCATTTGTGTGTGTATTGTGGGCCACTCCAGTGTGTGCGCGTGTGTGTGTGTGTCGCTGGGGGATGGTTAGTTGAGTGTCACTGTTAAATCCATTTTAGGATCTACTGCAAGCCGCTGGCCACCATTCAATAACTGAAATGTAGATGGTGCTAAAGTGCCTCATTCCTGTTCCCATTTGCATACACAGTCCTACATACTTTTCTTCATTAGCTATGTCATAAGGAGATGCAGGAATACAACAGCACTTAAATTAAATTAATTTCATTTAAATTCATTGACAGTTACAGAGTTAATGCATATTGGTATGGAATTATTTTAGTTGAGTTGAAAATAAACACATTCTGTTCCAATAAAGCATTTAAAGGGTTTTGTTTGTTATTGTGTGATTAATTTTGCTAATTAAAATGGCCTTTTACACAATATGGTGTAATCTCATTCAAGTCCAATGCCTGTGCTTTCGCATTACAGCTAATATTAATCAACAGTCAGCAAGCAGTCCTAAGATAAGCAAAGTAAGCAGTCTCAAGATGAAACCAAGAAATAAATGTCGTGTGAAAGCAAATGCACACATTACTGCTTTTGTTGCCGTTGTTTTTCATTTGCAAGGCCAAACAAGCTCTTCCTGGCAAAGAAACTTCCGGATGAGGTAAGCTGAACTTTGACCTCCCCTCTTTGTCACTCTGCAGCCTCCTGCTTTATAGGTTATACCTTAAATTGAGTTGGATCGGAGCCTTGTAAGCCAAATTAATTGGTGGTTTTATTACGATTGCCCGGCTTGCTTTACATCTGAATCATTTCAGAGCTCCTTCAGATGTAAATTGATTTTTTTTCTATTATTGTCTGATGCTGAGTCTGAGAGTTTAGCAAGAGATCCGGCCACAGTGGAGTGGCTCCCCTTTAGATTCATGCTATCATTCAGGCCAGTGCCACCAGATGGAATATTCCACATGGAATGTTACGGCGGGTAAAATCAGTTCCTGCCATTCTATTATATGTACAAATTCATATGTTCAACACATATAATATAATAATATAATATAATATAATCATACATTAATAATATGAACATAAATCTGTGCATTGGTATAGAAAATAATTCAAGATATCAAAGTCAAAGTAGGTTGTGCAACATCTGCATGTGCTTTCTGGATATACCTTTGTGTGGCTATATTCCCATGGTTCCATGTGATCATGCAATGCATTCAGAGTAGCGTAGAGAGAGGTGGGCATGATGATGCCAACTGGGCAGGGATATATGGTGGCATCGGGTGAGTAAAGGAGCACAAACAGACTTACAGTATCTAGTTAAAAAGTGTCATAGCTTAGTCTAGGGTGCAATTTGGGTTTAATATTTTTACATGATCACATAAGATAGAAAATGATATGGCCTTGTATACAATGTATTCTAGTTATAAATAGTTTGTAGTAGCTAGTAGTTAAGCACTATGCTAGTTCGAAACTATATGCCTCAGATAACTGTGTGAGTGAATTATTTCATTTACAAGTTGAGTTGTATATGAGAAACATTAAGTAACTGATTAATGCAAAGGCAATATTTTGTCAGAATAAATAAAATAAAAAATACAGCTTCTTTCTATGAATTAGATGCGAGTCCCCTTATGTGCCTTTAGTGTCCAGACTTGTGTTATATAAATGTTCTCATTCATTCATTGTATTTCCGGTATTTAGCATTTTCTATAAATATCACCAGCCTAGTGATGTCACATTAGTCTTCTTCAGCTCTCCTAACACCCTAGCACCCTCAGATGCTTGCGACCAAGCGAGCAGCCGATCCGTCCCCGGTCTGGTCCCGTACCCCCTTCTTTCTAAGATACCATCCTGGTTTTTCATCAAGCTCATATTTAACACATGTACGGCTGTGCTAAAAGAGGTGTGAAGATTTTCTTCCGGGGTTCCTCTTTGCCATCTCAGAGCTGACGGCACATGTGTTGGTGTCTGTCTTTTGCATGTTCCTGAACATATGCCAGACAACGGGGTTGGGATAGAATCACCCTGATGCCGCTAAGGATTTCATAAAGACTTGCCAAATATGGACTATCAAAAAAAATACTAATGAGTTCAGTCAAGGAAATATGGATGGGGGGAGCAACAACATCAAAGCCATTCTACTAGCCTTCACCACCACATTGCAGTCATTACCATTTTACATTCAGATTCCCAATATGCCCTTCGCCAAAAAAACATCTCACATTTCACAAGCACTACTCTGAGAAATACATGCACTACCAGGGTCACGGTTATGGATTATGGGATGTTTGCTGCCATGGTTTCTACCTCTGCCTCCTTATTAATCCCTTTGTCTCTTGTCTGACGGACAGTAACTGACTGACGGCAGCTAGTTGATTTGCTAGGTGTGAGGATGGGAGTCTGTGATGTCTGCCCACAGTGTGGAGAACGTGGGAGCCTGGTTTCACACCTTCCCAGGCCCTGAGTGGGGTGTGATTTAGGGGGCTCTGGGTTGAGTGTGTATGACCACATGTACCCCGAGAGAGAAAGAGAGTGAGAGAGAGAGAGAGAAAAAAAAAGACCACACCTGCAGACCGACAGCTGCTATCCTGTCTCGTGTCTAGACGCAGACACCACCAAAACTGGCAGAATATGAGGCATGCGGCATGAACATAAAGTAGATGCCTCTTGCTCAGTCCTTGAAAACAACTTTAACGGTTAGCAGTTTCAGTTTAGCTAAAAAGAAGTTTGCTTTAAATAAAAGTATCAACAAAATACTAAGCAAAAGATGTCAGCATCATGCCAGTGGTGGTATTAATAATGCTGTAACGAAGCACAATCATTAGTTTGTCATCTTCGAAAATCTCTTTTATTGAAAACATTCACGTCACATCGAGTGAGCTTTTCCCACAATCTGTTTCTCATTTTGGCCCATGGCGTCCAAACACAGTGGCGTGTGGGATCCTTCCCTCGTACTCCACGGCATTGCACAACTAGGAAGCGCCCTCCAGTGTGGCTGCGAGAAGCTAACACTACAGCTAAAACGGATGAGGTGGCTAAATGTTAGGGTGTGATTTAAACTTGTGCACTGAAGGAGGGGTTTGGGGGCGAGTGGTTGGATGAGATCAGGCCCTGGAGTTTTTGTCTGGTTGGAGCACCAAGAGAACACACAGGAAAACAGACTTAGGACGGCTGGCGCCACAGAACTGAAGTACTCTCAACCAGTAGGAAAATATGGCTGTCAGGTCCTTGAGAAAGGGTCCTTAACTGAGAAAATGCTGCAGGGACTTTGCCCTCACTCTTTTTCCTCTGTCTCTCTTTATTCTCTCTCTCTCTCCAATTTTCCAATGTCTTTTTCCTTCTCTGTTTGTTTCTCTTGCACTATTTGTACTGCTGCCATCACCCCCACCCCCTCCCCTCATCACATGCGGTCCAAGTTGTCTATTTAAATTAAAACTGATACACTGTTGATGTGCCTGTCCCAGAATATGCCATTTTGCCGTGAAAAACACTTGTTAGATTTGGATGAAACACACTGATAATTCAACAAAGTATGTGGCATGACGGCCAGAGTTGCTAAGATGTTGGCAGAAACAAAGTCATACCAGACCTGTCTGAAATGATCTTCTATAATGACTGTTTGCATGCTGATGCAATAGAGAGGATTTTGTAGTGGTTGTGTGTTACAGTTCTGGGCCACCCCGTTGGCAATAATATGTTATTCAAATTGGAAGGTGCCTCATTATGTGACAGGACCAGGTGGGTTTAAACCTGTCTATATTCAAACTAACTTTGTCAGAAGAAATCGCCTGCCTTGCACTCTATTCGACTCTCCATGTTATGTCATATATCCGTCAACAGATGGCGATGTTGTACAACTTTGCGCAAGGACCGCTGAACTGTCTTCGAGGATGTTCGCAGATCAGGATGGATGGATGGATGGATGGATAGATAGATAGATAGATAGATACTTTATTGTTCCCCAAGGGGAAATTCAAGGTCTTTTGAAGCTTGCTTCAATATCTTAAATAAAATATCTTTACATACAATTTCTATAGAGAAATATGTTAAACAGTATGCCTAAACACCACAACCCCCACTAATAAGACTTTGGGGCGAGAGTGAGTGAATGGGTGAGTATAGAGAGAGAGAGAGAGAGAGAGAGAGAGAGAGAGAGAGAGAGAGAGAGACACTAATTGATTAGCCTACAACTAGTACCACCACCACAATACTGCCACATATTAGACTAAACTGTGTAGTAGGTCTCTGTTAGAAGTCAGTAATCTAACCAAGCAGTTACAGTTTTTTCTGAATGCTTAAACACAACTGTGATTCTTATAGCCCAATTTCTAAAATTATTAATACTTATAGCAAAACCACTCACTGAGTTCGCAAAACTAAAAGCACAAACACTGCTTTGCACTCAGTTTGCAATTTTGTAACACACACTTTGCACAACTGTAGGCACAATTCACTGCACAGCACTCTTTTTGCGGAACTGTAAACACAACTCACTGCTTTACACTCAATTTCCAAATGATCAACACACTCCTGGCAAATCATACACATGTATGGCTATTATTTACACTATTTTGCCAACTCTCTGGCACACTTTCTCATGTGAAAACTGTTTTAGATAATTAGTTCATTAGTTTTTTATTCAGACCATCAGTGTGTAGTTGGCACATTGTGTGCTTATTATTGTGATGGCTTGTGTTTACTGTTTGATACGAAAACATCATTTTTACGAAGGTGTGAAGAGTTAAGCAAGGTGTGTTAGCTTTTGCAAGAGAACTACAATGTTTTGCTGATTGGGTGAAAGGTTTTCCTATTTGTGTGTAGAGTTTTGCAAAAAAAAGCCATAGTTACAAAAAATGTGCTTAAGCAATCAGAAAAAAACTAACTGAAATTGCACAAATCTCAACGTCCCTTGGAAAGGAACTATCGTCTGTTTCGAAAACACTTGCAGGTCTCTTATCTGTTAACCTTGACCTCGACAGTGACTGTTTTACATGGTGGGTGCTAAAACGAGGATTTCTATATGTCCAACAACTGGCAAACGCATAATATTAATCATGTACAGTGCATGTACTGGCATAATAGGTAAGATGCAAGTCTTGAAAAGGTTGCAAATCATATGGCCTTTCTACGCCTTATGAATATTCATATGAAATTAGTTATAATGAGTGATGAATAATCGCAAATGTAAGAAAATACATGATGATGGCAGGCTATAACAATCACAAAAGAAAAAAAGAAATTAAACAGTGACCATGTGAATCGGCTAAATGACCAACTGTGTTGGAAAATGCCCAGGCACTTTCCAACTGTACAATATGGAAAGGTGGGCCAATTCTAGAACCTATCCAACTCTATTTTCGTTTATATATAACATTGGACAGCCAGGCTTTATCATTGGACATGGGTGAAGTCTTTTATAGTTGTGTATTTCAGTGAGTTTTTACTGCCACCAACAGACAATTAAGTTAAGGAACACACGCTCGGTGTCCCGGGTGCCTATCAGAGCGAGAACAATTCAATAAAGGGACTTCCTGTAAAAATGAGAGGCTGATGCAGTCACCGAGACACCGCCGGCTTTTCGGCATCATAAAACCATGGGTCGTGTTCAAATCAGTTCTCCTGCTTGGAGATCCGAGTTGACCTTGTGTGTGCTTGAAGGTCAAACTATCCTGAATTCTCTTTCCGTCAGAAAGTTTTTTTTTTACCTTTCTCTTCCCTAACCGAGCAATTAAATTCGCTTATCATGTCTGACAAGCG
Organism: Alosa alosa; assembly: GCF_017589495.1. NCBI lineage: Eukaryota > Metazoa > Chordata > Actinopteri > Clupeiformes > Clupeidae > Alosa > Alosa alosa. Next base: position 4,615,686 of record NC_063194.1, read on the forward strand.
CCTCGTCAGCGCGCGTAAAACAAGCCAGTCTGCCAAAGTTATTAACCCGGATTCCAAATTATTTTCCAGACTACCTCTCCCTCTTGCAATGATGGCTATTGGACAGTCGGTGGCGACAAAGACACATGCATGACGTTTCAAATAAGGTCTGTTATGATGAATTCATATCAAATGAGCCAATTATATTTATCAGAGCTGTATGTTGAAATGTATTGCGTCACTCGGGTTGGCATTGCCTATGTGCTTTTGAATTGTGTCTAAAACCCCTTCATTCCCGTTCTGCTGGGCCATGTAACCTAGCCGTCCGCAATATCTAAGCAAAGCATCCATGCTTTCTTCATACGAAATTAATGCGACGTTTTGTCTGTGCTCAGAAGTGTTGCATTTTCTTAAGCACTGCACAAAATGTAATACAGTTCAAAGCTGGAAACAAAAGGTTTTCACTTCAAAGAATATACAAAGAACACATGTTAGTGACCACTGTTCATAAAAACACAACAAAATAACTGATGACCACTAGACAATTAACATTACCAAACGCATTTAGCTCATATTACTATTACATGAAGTCTACTGTTGCAGGCTTTGTCTTTGCTACACTAGATCCGCACTATAGTAGGCCAAAATCAGACACACTAAACTTGGAGGCACATTTTTGCCCTCAACAGTTCACCTTGGCCATATTTGGAAATATGCATTTACCAACCCTGGACCTGTCGTGATAAAACAAATTAGGAGATGAGCATTACGCATTTGCCATCTCTAATCTCCCTGTGTCCGCCAACACCTTGTTATCAACACTGGCCGGGCACCTAATGTCTGCCAGAGGCGTGCATCACAAGAGGTGTTGATAAACCACCCACATCAGGATAGAAACATTCGCGTTTACTACCGTTCGGAAAGGGGAATCGGCGTTACAGAATGTGATAGAGGTCAATTGGGGCTCAATGTTTAGCTCGCCCCTGGCTCGCAGAGGGCACCGCAGCATGTTGGGCGAACGGCCTCAACACATCTGGACCGCATTCACTGAGTGCCAGCGGGCTCGTGCGGCGGCTGCTAAACAACATTTGTCGGCGTTTATTGAGCCACGATCCACACAATTCATCCAGATGTTCAAGTGAAGATACTGGATTTATCAGTAAGCTATGGTAAAAGTGAAGTTTTCATTCTTGTTTTAACTGGAGCTCACGTTCAGCGTTATCAATGGCAGCAGGCCTAAGTTAAATCACCTAATTCATGTAATGCAAAAGTCATGAGAAGCTATGTTCGGTCTTGCAAAAGCACATGTACGCCGCCCCCAACCCCTATATACTCGGAGCCGATTGTCCATGAGCAGTTCAGTGAATTAGTTATTACCATCATTACGCATCGTACTATTCGAGATCAGTGCGTAAATGAATAAGATGACCGAACAAACAAGAGACCGCATATCATGCGGTCTCCATTCCTTCCAAAAACAACTCGCCTTTATAAGGTCAACATAATTGTAGTGCCCTGTAAAATTTCACACATGAGTTGTGTGTTGCATGCCAATACATTTGGTTATTTTACTGCCGCAGTCTTAAAGTTATGTTGATCTCGGTTTGAGAGCGCCGCGCATTCCTTGCTGGCATTATGATGTTCTGCCATTGCGCGCGGGTGGGCCGGTGCTCATTAGCGCGCGGGAACCTTCCCAACTCATGTTCCTGTTTGTCAACACTTACACTATCCCGCTGTTTCCGATCACCCACAGGACCTAACACCGGTAAATCATTATAGATAGGCTATATTATTTGACGTTATATCAAACCCAGTTGTTTTAACTTATAGCTTGATTTGGTATTCACAATGGCCGCACATGGACATCAATTAGCATGCCGCTTGCAGGTGAGTATGCAGGCCTATGTATCACAGTGCACAGTTCACAATTAGTGAATAACAAGCATCATTCTTTCTTTTTCGTTTTAGGATCACCTTCACCAAGTGCATGCGCGTCATGTATGTAGCATATACAGATGTTTGCAGTCAGCCCCGCATCTTTGATTATTTGTTTGTTCAGATGTTTGTTTGTGTCTATTGGTCGGGAGAGAGGGCCGTGTCGTTGAAAAGGGGTGTCGTTGTAAATCCTACCAATTTGCACTTCGCTAAGTGAAATAACGTTGATGTTTTTTTCTGTAGGCTACACCAAGGTGAAATGCAAACTGATATACAGCCAGCGTGGTATTAGACATGCTTTTGGTTATGCCAAAATATCCCAGGCTAGACAGTTGTTTCAGTCCTTTAACAGTCTGTATGCGCAGTGTGGAAAATATTACAACACTAACAATGTTGTTAGGCATTAAATTGGTCACACTGTCCCCTTTAGATACATTTTCCTGTAGCATACACATGGTACATTTATGATGCCAGAATAATAATAAAAAGAATATTACATTGTTATGAGTATGGACTCAAATTAAGATAGGCTATGTAAACAGATTAATGAGAGATTAAGGTGTTCAGCAGGAATTAAGTGTTTAAGCAGGAAGGTATATTGCATAGTTTCGAAGATAATTAAGATAAACAAATGAATTACACATGGTCCCTTTTAAGGATTTTTTACTATAATGGTATCATATGGAATTGTACCAGTGTTAAAATATCTGCCTCAATGTTTTTAATTTAATAAAAATCTAAATTACATTAATTCCCTTAACACAATCCAGCAAAGAGCAATTGGACCAGATTCATATTAACCAGATTAGGATGGAGAGCTACCTGGCCATTTCTTTCGCAAAAAAACTCCCTATAAATTAATGCACCTAAATGTTCAGATTATTTCAAATGATGACTTCATACCTCCCATACAATCAGTATTGTGTGCCATCCCTTCCTTTTAATATAGGCATATTACATTGGCTCAGTATGGTGATGAAGATGCCCTAAAGCAATCTTGCTAGATGCTTCAAAGACGGTAAGACGGTTTAATAATACAACTAAAGATATACTAATTGATATCAACTACACAATATCTCGTTTAATTCTCTCCTGTATCTGGTGCCTATTTAATACACTGGATACATAATAATTTGTTGAAAATATTATATATGCTTGTGCTTTTTCTAAGGGTTAAATCAGATGTTAGTTAACACACTACAAAAGCGAAAAGGGATTGTGTTTATTTATTAAACTTTCCTTGTGTTTAGCGGTGTTGTATAGTTTTCAAAAGACGAATATGATATATAAGGGCTTGTCTTTGTGATTAATAGCCTTGGCTTATATATTTTAAAGAAAGTAGGTGTACTGCAATAGAGCACGTCGTTAGCGGTATTTAACAATTATATGTCTACAAAATATATATATATATGTTAAACGTGTGTCTGGGTAAAAGAGTAGGCAGAGAAAATCAAACTACAGTATTTGATTCTGTACTCTACACTAAATAGTCTTTTTTGTACAAGCAGGACTGCACATTCGGCAGTCAGACAGTTGAGAAGTCAGTACCCAAAAGTGCCATTTCCGCTTAACCTCTTGTGCGAGGTAGGCTATTGAACTAAATAATGTGTATGTGTGAATCCTGTTTAGATACTTCATGTTTTTTAAAATAAAGTAGCGTTGCAGTTGTGGATTCTCAACAGTATTTGTGATCACTTTGTACTCAGTGAATAGTCTGGTCAATTCTTACCTTGCTCTGCCCATTTTGTGTTGGCAGCAACGCTGGGGGGTCGTGTGTCAGTGTGTGTGTGTGTGTGTGTGTGTGTAAAGTGGTTTCCCTGTCTTCCTGTATAGAGACTCTCTGCTTTACGCCACAGGTCCATTGACCACCTCCGTCCGTCCAGACAGGGCCCAGACTACTTACTGTTTACAAGATGTCTCAAGTTCAACAGCAAAGTCCTCCGGGTAACAAAGGACTGTCCGAAATGCAGACGTGGGGGAGGAATGGCCCGAGTGGGGGAGGTGTGTGAAGTTGTGTGTGTGTGCGTTGGGGGGGGGGGTGCTGCTGGACATGAACTTGAGAGACAGAAGACCGACATTCCACTGACCACTCTCTAAACCGGGCCAAGAGGAAGAACCGCCAAACCTCATGTCTTTAGATGCATATTTGTTTGACACTGAAAGATTGGACACGTTTCCAATAGTGTCAATGCTTCAGCCGTAGCGGCTCCACTGTGGGCGCAAATCTCTCTCTCAAATGTTTAAGGCTTACGCGATTAGTATTAAAATTTGTAATGGCACCATGAACATTGCTGAATAAAATGTAAACCTATGAACGGGAGGGCTTTGCAATTCTCAGATATCGGCTCTCGAAAATCTCATAGACCAGACTTGCGCGGTTGTAGGCTAAATACTAAACACAGGCTTTGTCGTTGAGCACAAATGGTAAAATACCGACGACCCTTCCTGTCCGAACAACTCACTTTCATAATCATTCACATTCCAGTCTATTTGCTGTTTTCCGCAGTCGCTCTGTGGTGCATTACAAGCAATTCTGATGTTTGGGGTGGGGGGTCAGGTTAAAATCGGTTAGCAAAGGTTTGAGCGACCATTAAGAGGCCAACATAACATTTCAGGCTGTAGGCCTATAGGTTTTATTTTGGAGTCTATAACCAAAAAGCCTACTCAGCGCGCTCGAGTCTTCTTGGCCTAGGCTACTCTGAATAACTGAAATACAGCAGTGCTTTTTTATCTAAATGTATCTTGAACAGAATTTTCTGTTAACTAGCCCCAACATTTTAAAAAACTGAATTGCAGATGACACAGCAAAGTCCTAAGTGCGTTACCTTAAAATAGAATAGGTAACAGTCAAATTCCGTTTTTGGCTGTCAATCACATAGGTCTTCTTGCCTCAGGCGAACCGACTTAAAAAGATACGCATTCATACATTTACTAATAACAACATTTTAAACAGTCATAGTTTCACTATAATGACAATGTTGGGCTGGTAAAACCGTTTTTGCTTTTTTGAGCTAAGAAGACATGGCAGCTTTATTGTATAGCTGAAGGTAGACGACCTCCGCGGTTGATTTCTATATTGTGCGTTTTCTAAGGAGGCCGAAAGACCACCATTAAATCACAGTGTAAACACAAAGCAGACGCGCCGTTTGTTAGAATGCTTTTGTCAAGTTCAATGTTAACTACAAGTGGAAGGAAGACTATTCGACCTTTATTGCCCCATGTAGTCTGGTAGGTCTAAGTCTAGTCTGAAGTGAAGTTTTGTGCGATGAGCCTTCTCCGGCCACAGACATATCCATAAACTCTCAATAACCAGTATTTGACCATTTTCTAATATTTCATATTTACAGACGTTTCATAATGTTGATACAGACTGCATTTGACATAGACGGACTTGGTGACAATATACCGATGGTGAATGCACCTGTTTAGCGGTTTCAACGCATAATTTATTTGTAGAGGGCACGAATACGGTCATAGACGTAAAAATAGCACGACTGAGGGAAAAATCCATGATAAGAACCCAATTAAATCAGCCAAAAAGCCACGTCCCATGTATAGTAGCCTCGCCTGCTCTTGAAAACGAATAATCTTTGAATTTGCATGTTTGTGAGATTAGTTAATCTCTGGCTTGGTTACAGTCCGTTTTGATGATGAGCGCCCGGGTCTGGGAACATCGCACCATGAGAAGTGTGTATGAGCTGATGCTGTCGCCGTTATGTTAACTTCAGAGAGCCATGCCTGTACCCTAAATTAGGTCTTCAGTTCAAATGTAGCCAGTGTAAGGTATACGTCATGGTTTTGTAATTACATGCCCGGAACTGGAGTTGGGTGAGAGTAACATTAGGCGGCGGTTTCAACTCTTGAGTGTGTGTGCGTGTGTGTGTGTGTGTGAGTGTGTGAGTGAGAGCGAGAGAGAAATTATAAATATTGACGCATTTACCTGTTTAAAAAGAGATCCCCGTTTTGCATTTCATTTTGGCCCAGTTGGCATACAGAGCTTGGCATATTGCCAGATATTTTGTTGGTCGATTCTGCTACCGGCGCGTCTGCTGCATGTCTGCTCATCAGTAATGTGAATACGAACAGTAACACAGTGAACTGTGTTATCAATCGTCATAACATGCGTCAAAGTGGCTAAATCAGACCATATGGATGTGTGTGTGTGTGTGTGTGTGTGTGTGTGTGCTTTGCGCGTTGGATTTATTTCCATAATTTAGACGAAAGCCAAATGTCTGACGGAGAGACTAGTGCAGGATTGAAGGAAAAAGCGGCAAAAATAAAGGCTGAAACGAGCAGATAGGAAGGTGATGATGGAAATCCCTAGAGTAACGACAGACCCTTTTCACCCTGACTAATCTAGACCGGCGTTAAGTGCAGCGTGCAGAAGGAGCGCCGAGCAGCTCTGCTTACTGTCCAACAATTAAACAGCTCCGACACGGACAGATACGTAAATCAAGCCTCAGAAAGACTATAAAGAAGATCATCGAGTGTAAATCTGCTCTCCAGAATAAAGTTCTTTAGGGGGAGAGGTTTCATTCTGTTCCTCTTCAGACCTGGACGCTATACAGAGATGTAGAAAAGCAGGACATTTCCTTTCCGTGGTGACCGTAGGACCTAGTTTAATTGTCCGCAGTCACATTAAATACCGTTTTGTGCGGTGAAACGCGTGATTACAGGTTGACATTTGGTGTCCTGTGTATTTGCGATGGGTAAGCAATCCAGGCCAACAAATTCCCGCATTTTCATGGCCTGGCGAGACAAAGGCCTCAGCTCATCCTGTTAGCACGTGACTGTCAAGGTCAAGGTTAAGGGCTCGTTTAGTGCATCTGTCTGAGGCTTACTCTCCTTAACAATTTAAACGATTCATACAAATGCTGGATAGCAGTAACTGCATACACGTGAAAAGCAAACATAGCACGATTTTCTCATATTTTTAGTTCGTATATTTTTCTTTCAATGTTTGTATGCATTTTTGAGGAACATGTAAGAAACATGGCGATTGATCTCAAAATGAAAGTGTATTGCGTAATGCACTCAACTGTAGGCCTGGAGGCAGAGCAAGAAAGACAAATAGGAATAGCAACTAGGCTTGTCACAATGTGGATCTAAGGAGTTGCGTTGGAGTCAAAACTGTATATTATTTGGTTGTTCTAAAACAAAATCACATATACTTTTCGAAAATCTTTTCACTAGTAAGAGAAGTTGACGTACACGATGAATAAGCTACATACAAGACTTGTCAAACCATCTAGCGCTGTTTTCAAGTCTGAATAAATAATATGATGTGAAGTAGGCCAAACATAATTCTTCAAATCAAATCAACTTAATTTTATGTAGGCCATATTATAAACTAATGCAACAGAAAGATTGTGGGTTATGAGCCTGAGCCTAGGCCTAGGCCTATATGCGTCTAAACAATTCTTACTTTCATTTTGTTGCACTATATTGATACGTTGCTGGTGACTGCATTATATATCATTCTAATGACTTTTCAAAACCAATACATAAAGTTGTCTTGAGATTAAGCAATTTATTATACATTGCGTAATATTTTATACCGTCTTACAGGCGTTATAAACAGTATAGATTAGGGATATTATTGATAGCACAATATATTTTCTAAACTACTGCAGCAACAACAACTGACACACATAACATTTAAATGCAGTAAAATACAAGTAAAAGGACAATTTCAAGAAGTAAGAGAACATTATTGTCATACATTAGAGCAGGCACGTGCTGTATATACAGGCCTCTAAAATAAAGTCCTTGCATTTTTTTTTTCCATAACCCATCTTTCTTTTCGAGGATACTCTACGATGCAACTGCGTGGACAACAAACATTTTGAGCCCGGATTCGAGAGAGCACCACGATGACTTTCTTTCCGTCACTTCTTCAAAGTCATTGAGGGAAAAAAAAACAAGAAAGTCTCACGCGCCATGGCCACCCGTTCCTCCCTGTTTACGGCACGGTGGTCTTGACTTTGGCGACGAATTTCTTTTCTTTTACCCTCCTGTTCTGAAACCAGATCGTGATCTGCCGCTCAGACAGGTTGGTGGCGGCCGAAATCTTTCTCCTCTTGTCTTTCGTGATGAATTTGTTGGCGGCGTATTCTTTTTCCAATTCCTTTAGCTGCACCTTCGTATAGGGTATTCTTTTCTTTCTACCACGGCGGAAGGAGTTGCCGTCATGCTGGTGAGCCACTACATCTGGAATGGATAACAACAAAGTAACTCATGGGCTTGAGGCCTTATTCGTCTACAGCCCAAATAAGACATCCCAATTTTACAAAAAATCCTTCCGGTTTGAATCTACAATCCCCTTCCCCTTAAAATATATCAGTGAATAAAGACATGCTCACATATAGCCTAGTAGTACTATATTACTTAAGCATAAAGCTATATCGGTCTCTAAATATAATCTTGTTTAATAACAGGGTAGGATAATGACAAATGCCATTTCTACTAATACAAAAACATTTTCCAATTTTATTGTTTAGCTTTAAACAAAGATACATTAAAAGCTAAATAGCTGAAAATAAAACCAAACAGTGCGTAAAACTGTCTTTCAAAATCCCAATGCAACACATGTAGGATAGAAGACTTCTGTTTACCTGCTAGAGCGGATTTCCACAGATGTCCAGCTTGACTCTGGTCCTTGGAACAGTACATCTGGCCGCCCCAGCCATTTGTGAGAGCCCATGGCTGATAGCTGTCCATCGGCAGTAGGGTGTCATGGCGTGGCTCTCCTGTTCCCAGAGTCTGCACAACTGAGACATCCAGGTAACTCGCCATAGATTGATACGGGCTTGGGTAACCATGATAAAAGGCGAATTCCTTGGCTCTGCTAGGGTATTCTTCAGACGTGACGGGGGTGTCCATGTATTTTTCTGCAGAATAACTAAGCGCACTAGGCTGAGTGCAGGATTTCAGCGAACCCCGCCCCATTCTGCAGGGGTAATAGCCATTACCGAAGTAGCCATAAGGCAAAGGACCCGTGGACGAGCCTTGAGGTACCCCTGGACAAGGTGTGCACTGTTTGCCCGCTTCACTGGAACCTGTTCCAGGTACATCCACGGCGGAATAGCTAGAGCTGTGCACTAGGCTGGATGGATGACCCCCCAAGGCGGAATGAGCCATAAGATTTCTGCACTGGTTGGCTGCGAAATTGCCGCTACCAACCAGACCTTCCATGTTCTTGTTCAGCTCATCCAAGTTGTTTTCATACACAAACATAACCGTGTCCGCCCAGCGAGGATTCAGGACCAAAGAGGTGGTCATATCACGCTCACCATTCGGGCGGAGAATTCTGTTGTAAAGACCGAGGTCCAGTTCAGGACACTTGGTTACATCCACTCCGCTGCATTGACGCAATGGTCTACCGTCCGAAATGGTGCGCCTTCATTGGGTAAAACCTAGACCACGTGATACACAGCACAAAAACCTTGACGGTGGAGTCAGTCAAAGAAATTATTTTTGCAGGGGCAGACAGAAACGAGCTTAAGGTGGAAAGCTGCAAATAGTTGCGAGCTTCCATTCAGTTTGGCGTTATGCTATTTACGGAGACACATTTGATACATTGACATAATAACACTAGGTTTTAAGATGATTTGCCTTAGAAATCATTAAGCGAAACCACCGCACCTTGACTAAGAATGCTCAATGTCACGCGTCATTATACGCAGACTAGACATGGACATAAATGAGTCATACCACCGAGTAAACACACAAGTTTTTTTCTGTTGTTGATGATGAGCACTGTAGTTGAATATTAACGCAAATGGTAGTGAGTGTGGTCATAAATGCAATACAGAATCCAAAAAAGTTTTGACATGAATTCAAGCATTATATTGTTTGGACAATTTAATCAGGAGCTCTAAATAGTTCTGAGGTCTGTGGTTGTTGAGAGTTTGGTCCATTTATGACTGACTAGAGTACGGGAAAGTGCTTGGCGAACTCTCAACTGCACAGTAAAAAGATAAAAGAAAAATATTGAATCATTTCTGAGTGGTCTGTTTAATGGAACTATTTATTTACCTTAATATGCAGTAAGAGGATTATTTAAACCAAATAAACTGTGATACCTCTCCCATAATTCGAGGGGAGACGTCTTTTACTTAAAAATATCCGTTTTACCACACAATCAACAGATTTTGTTGATCCTTTTATCTTTTTGATGTTGTGTTTGATACGATTTGTACATTTTTGAATATTTTTCAATGGTTTCGGACACTTTTAATGGCTAATAATCACCCGTGCCAAATGCATAAATAAGATTTATCACCTTCATAAAAACTGCAATCATAACTCGGCATTTCATATATTTCTGCAAAGAATTTTGGAAGTTATACTACAGGGCAGCAAGCGCAGATATTAAATGAGTGTCCTTTGACATTGGACTAAACATAAACAAGTTTGTGACTTCAGCCCATTTGTTTAAACATCAGAATTCAGCTGCATGCAAAGACGCCAAATGCCTGTTTGGAAAATGCTTATTTTCTTGTATCATTCTTTTTTTTCTTTCATCACACTATTGTTAGTAGCCCCCTAAACTACTGCACGGTAAAAAGGTCATTTGACAAAATCACAAAAGCCGTGAGTAAGAAACAAATCCAGAGAGTAGGCTAAGACATAATACGAGGTTATTCCAGGACAGGATTTCAGAGCTATTCAGAGCTAAATCGTACAATGTCAAAAATTAATGTCACCCATACCATATAGGAAAGCAAGTTATTCAGGTTGTGCTGCAAGACTGAAATAAAATACATAAAATATAAAATACCCTTAACAAACACTTACAGATCACCCTAAATGTTTCGCGACAATATCGCCAGAGATGCCTTGTGACATAAAAGGTTCAATTATTATTTAATAATATGCTCACTGTATTCCTTAATTAATATAGGCTACTATGCAAAATTATATGTGCGCCTTTCAATGAGAACGCGCATTCAAATGTCAGCAACTACACAAACTGAGGGTACGAATAATTTTGGTCTTCAAATGCATTGTGGGTCATCATGGCCAAGATTAATTGTGGGTAATCAGTACATCCAACTGCTACTACGCCGTCTCTCAAATACAACACATTGAGCCCTTAACCCACGCATGATAAGATACATTTATGACTTGGGCATATTTACAGCTGTAAGTTAGAACAGACAGAATCCGCTCATTAGTGCGGGATTTGCACATGGAATATGTTTACGGGAAGAACAGGACACCCCCACCCCCAAATAGGCGACATGCCTCCTCTCCTCCCTCTCTCTTGCACGCGCATGCACTCAATCTCTCTCTCACACACACACACACACACACACACACACACACACAAAGAGGAGAAAAAGAGAGAGGGAGCAATGAACAGCACACCATCCCACCCCACCCCAGACAGTCTTTACACACAGGTCAGACGGAGCCCTGAAGGTCAAGGCCAAGTTTAAAGCGGAGAGTCTGGCCCTCCCAGAAGGCTCGGCTCAAGAGGCCCGCGGCGGGGCTCCTCCCTGTGCAAACGCACTCTCAAGTTCAAGGCCTTGACACCGGCAGTGTCATCACAAACAAACAATGTACGCTCATTTTCAGAGGATACCATGAAAAACAAATAAACGTCCATGTATCAGACCGAGTATGTGTGAAGCTATCATAACACACGTTTCGCAAGCACAATGTATGTACAACACTGTGTGTTGCACTTGTGTGTGCTTGTGTACACATATGTATAAGTATAACATGTTGGATGAAAACGCAACGCACCCTGTACTCCATCTACCGTTTCAGCTGGGAGCAAGAACTCAAGTCTAGACGCATGCCACGCGCCATGGCTTTGTGACGCTGTTGTGCGGTAGCCTCGTGGCACATGTTGCACTGGCGTGCACCAGCTACTGTACCCAGGAAATGCCATAATAGTATTATTGTCAAACTTCCTGCCCATTTGCAAGGCAATAGTGGAAGCAGGGCGCACCACACGCTTCACACTCCACTCGAGAATAAAAGAAAAATAATCTCTTCAAAGACACAGAATGCGCACAGGGTAAGTTTTCAGGAAAGGGCATCATAGTTTTGGGAATTCGGTAACTCGTTTTTTGTTTTTCTTTCGGGGGTAGCCAACCAGAGACTATACGTCTAATGACTATTGTGCATGTTCAGATTATAACATGCTAGCCTTTGTTTAGCTAGACATGGTTGCTGAGAAATTGTGGCGTGGTTTGATGTCAAGTATGCCGTTTTCTGACTTGATAAAAACTTGTTTTCATTGAAAGCCAGACGCTAGATTTCCGATTTAGACAGGTTTGATTAGTTTGACATTTTCGACACATTTGACGGCCTTTTCCCACCGACTACAGTTCTATAAGTAAAGATCTTAACACCGTATACAGTGCTTTGGATGCAGCCGTTTGGGTAGAAACAGGCTATTAGAATGAAACATAACTCAGACAGACAACATTTGGGCATCATGTGTGTGAATAAGCGTGCAGGCATGACACATACATTTGATAAACGTTTGTGATCAACTATCACTGATATATTCTGAAACATTTTAGAATCTTTACATATGAATAAATAAGTACACTGCATTACGCCTGGTCAGTTGGGACGGACCTCAATGTTTAGTAGGCAACTCGGAGAAATCATTACTTGACCACACAGTCTACCAATTATTTTTCATGTTTTTATTATTATTATTATTGGAAAATTTCTCCATTACAGGACAGTATGTTAGCTTCAATTTAATCCGCTTATTATGAGTCACAACATTGTTTCCTCCATTTATCAATTTAGTTTAGTATTATCTAAATGTCGTGCATGCATCACAATAAATTCCGAAACTCTGTTCACACAGTGTGTACATTCAGACTAATACAGATAAAGACTAGCCTACTTCAGATAAGATTAGCATCTAAAAGCCAGTGCATCACTTTAGTAGGCTATGCAGGACTCCGCGAAGAATTACCAGTTTTCTATTTACTTCATGAGGGTAGCTTTATGCTGTATTGGGACTTTGCCATAATATGACATCCAAAATGCATTCAGCCACTGTGGCATTTGTAGCCTACAACAGCTGCCGTGTGCGTAATAATAACACTTTTTGAACCAACAGTCAGATGAATCAAACGTCAAATGAATGAATAGTCAGTTATAGATAGACAGTTTCATAACTTTGGTCTCTTCACTTTACCCATTGCATTGCACCAATGAATAAAAAAGTTTTGTGTTGACGTGTCAACATATGAATATTTACGTGTTGGCTTAATCCAATATTCTGTCCGATTCCAATAGGAAGTTGGTTGATTTCTATGTCTTTTTAAGTAGTTAAACTGCACAGAGTCAGGCTATGAACGTGTAGCCTTGGTGTTGTAATTTTTTATAACTTTTTTTGCTGATCAGCGTTTTTTCGAAAGGGCGCTGTACAATACATGAATTAATGCCATGCTCTGTTCAGTCAAATACAAGCAGCGTAAAGTTTTATTTTGATTGTCGAAATATCTAAGTCAGCGGTTACTTATGCCAAAGCAATCAGATGTGGTATGGTAGTAGATAATTAATGTCTATATAAAATTCTTACAAGGAATTAAATCCATCTCTTTCAGCTCATTTATAAGTATGCACTAGTTGATTGTCCAAGTGTTAAGCAACTGATTAAATTTTTGCTCTAATCATGCCAAAGTGTCAGGTGATAGTCTCACACAAATGTCTAAATAATGTCAATAAAGTTTCATCCCAGATGAAGTCTTTAAATTGCAACATTAAATTGAACAACAGGAGCTGAAGTCCAAATCTAGTTATCAAAATTCATTAACTATTCAATGTGTTGAACAACATTTGGCCGATGCAATGGAAATAATATTGTTGTTTTGCCGTTGCGTTTTTTTTAGTTGTCACAGCCATATCATTTGTAGAAATCTTCAGAACTGATACATATGGGATAACCCCTCAAGTATTTTTGGGTCGAAAAGGTGGGGTGGGTTAAAAAGCAAAACATACATCAATAAATAGGCTGAATAAGGACGTGAAAAAGCAAAGAAGGCAGTGTGGTAGCGATGACCTTGACCTTGAACCTGTGATTATTTGTGCCAGGGTAGGCTAGTCTGTGTGTGCATGTGCGCCTTCGGTCAGTGCTGTTACTGTCGCCTCAACTTAAATTATAGACTATACAAAATATTCGTGTAACCAAGCCCATACCCGTTGTATAACATAATATTACTGGCATCAAGTACAATAACTGTACGCTTAATTGACGTCGTTGCAATTCATCGAGCTGTTTAAGAGGAAGAATAAACATAACTAGAAATGCCTAGCACTGTTAATCACGACTTGTGAAACAGAAGAAATTGAACAGGGCTATTTATACTAAATTTCCCTTTTGTCCGCCAGCGTGTTAAAATTGTGTAGTGAAGGAGAGCAGCTATTACGCGGTTGCATAAATGCCTCTAACAGTTTCCAAATGCACCGTCATTAACTCCGTGTCAAGGTAAAGAAGTTTGCTTCTGATGTCGCTGAAACAGCAGAGAGGAGAGACCTTTTCCGCGGCCATTCCCTTTCGCGAACATACTGATTTAACATGTTCATTCCAAGCAAACGACTTTCGCGCTGGGAAACAGATACGAACATGAATAAATCCATCTGCCACTGTACTGTCCAAGAGGGAATTTGGTAGTCTCTCACAGGCTATAATCAACATCTGGGTATCCTACAGTGCCAGTGGATAGGCCCCAGAGACATATGTGTCTATGTTGTTTAAAAAAGTTCACTGTGGATCTCACTGTGCCATTTTGTCTCAGATATTATCCACATCACCAAACCTTCCTTTCCCAGATATATCCTTGTCTGACATGAGGGGCAACTAAACTGTTTTTGTCCATTTCCAAAATGTGTTACCCCAAGTGAATATATCTCTGTGACTGGTTACAGCTATATCTGAAGACAAGGTTGTCAAAAGCCATTTAATCTGTCTGTGTTTTAATGGTGCTTCTGTATTCCAAAGAGCTTTTGTTGTCACAGTGACATGTCCAAAATAGAAGCACAGCCTGGGTGTTTGCATGCTGTCTGTTCACAGGGCTCAGCAGGGTGATGGCCTGCGTGCCTTCAACCATTGTATTCTGCTCAAAATAATAGACTAAAAACTCTAATTATAGTTGTATTTTACATCATACCCAATGGCATCCTCCATTAGACTAAACAAGACATCCAAATCAAGTTTGTCATCTACAAGTGGCTACTTCCATTTCTCAAGTTCCGTCTTCTCAAAACGACTTGTTATTTGTCAGTCTTGTCAGTCACAGTAGTGCAGGGGTGCTGCCCCCTATCTGTTACTTGCCCTTGATTGTCCATTGTTACCTTTGCCCCATATAGCAGCAGAGTCCTGAGAAGATCAGATCTGATTCCAGTATGGATGCAACCAATCTGTGTTAGACACAAGCAAGGTTCAGTCTAAATCTATTCTACTGAGATACTGTCAGAGAGAACAGTCACTATCACCATATCTGACCTATCTGTTTGTTTGCAATGCTAGACACATGTCAATTTTGCAGACATGTGGATGTCAAATTCTTATCTATCTATGTGCCCGAGATACACTTAATAGTCTACTGATCGCTGACCATGCCCTATGGCTCAATGCCCACCTAATAATACATTTATGTTCAAAAATGTTACTAGTTGGTAGAGGAGGTACACCCCACCACTGGTGAAAAGGAATCTACATCTGAATACATCTCAATACAAAATATCTTGGAGGAATTATGAATTTGGGTTGTACATTCCGAAGGTCATAGTGTGAGGTCAGTGAGTAAGGTCATAGTGAGAGCAATAGCAATGTTAAGACAAAGCAATAGGTTAGACAAAGCTAATAAGTATTTAATCAATCATGTGGGTTAGTGTGGCAGTGGCACATACTTGGACATGCTCCATCTTTGCTCTTTCCCTTGTAAGTGCGTCATTCCCTCCTTGGTCTGTCAGGATACTGGAATGCTTCTTTGAAGGAGGGCACACGGACACAATTAAGTTCCATCTGGCCCTGAAGCCCTGAAATAATAATTTAAAATAAACTAAACATCTTTATGTCAATCAAACAGTGTCAATCAAGAAGTCGCGCTAATTACACACAAATTGCATTTGTACTATACAGTATTGAATGAGGTTCATTCATTTGGCAGGAAGGAAGTCATCACAAGCTTTATGCAAGAGCACTAAAAACAGAGGATGCAAATAGGCTCAATTAGAGCACCATCAGTCTGTATCCTTCAGATAAGATTAATTGTCAGCTCTTCAATGCACAGCACAGTGTTCACCGGAATATTCCAAATCACATGCAAATGCATTCTTTATCTGGTTTTAAAACATAAAAAATGTAAAGATGAGGTGACAAAGAATATGTGTACTAATGTACAGAATATTATTTATCCCACAGGCACATTCAGAGGATTATGAGATCTGTAATTATGTTAGACAGCCAACTTGCAATGAGCAAAACCAGACCTATTTCTACATATAGCCAAGAAGGTTCCAGTTGTGCTCACAAACACGGAAAGCTCACTTTGGACTACTTAATAAGGATTTGGAATACATTTGTACACTGAACGTTTTGTGTGGACTGAAGATCAATAAAGTCTACGAGAACTATAAAGAAAAGAAAAAACAAAAACAAATTGCCTTAAAGACCTATTCATTTATAAAATAAAGCACGACGAACGAGATCAGACTACAACCAACGGATGAGAATGCTGTGGCTGAAAGAACAACAAACATGGTACGGAAAAGCATGCCGCAGACAATCGCGTGGTAGGCCATTTGTGGTGGTTATTAATTAGAGTGGACATATCAATTAAATGTCAACACATTTACTAGTGCAACTGAAATACCAAAATTGGTGAACTAAACAGATTTATTTTTTGAAACTTTACTGGTTTTTGAAAAAGAAAATAGTCAGAACGACGCATGATTCAGTCATAAACGTATGGGTATTCAAAGGGTGTGTCTGTGTGACCATATGTGTTTCCCTGTAAAGTATAGCCTAATCGTTAATACTGAGATGCCAGGGCCACGTATGCAGTATACTGACTTCGTGCCATCTAAGCAGCGCCTTTATTTCTTATATCACAACAGTGGGCAGTTGAGATGATAACGATGATTCACATATGAAAACGTATCTATAATGCGATCCATCATTTATAACCGACCATTTGTAATCATTTGTGCCAGTACTGATTACATAATTTAGTAGTACGTGAGAAAGGAGCAAGCTGTTTTGCACAACTTGTTCCTCCTATACATAAAGCACGGTTCGGTATTGAAACCTTAATTTTGGTTCGAGTTGTGATTGCGCTTTTGAAATGTGTACGGATATGATATGCATCTAAGCCTATAAGATATAACGTATCTAAGCTTCTTACAAAGGTCATCGGAGCAGAGGCACAATATCAGGGACGCAGGAGTGAACAAGTCTGTCATTCTGCTGACAGGATATTACAGGCGTCCTCTGATAGAATCATACTCTGTTAATTACAATTAAAGGTGAACGATAATTGGTCATTCATAGTGTAGACGATTAATGAGATCTCTAATTTGTAAAAGGGTAATTCTATGAGCAAGACACCTAACGTCCTGGCAATATAATTCAATCCGATTTGCATTTTGGTGAACCTGGTCTCTTAATTGTTAATTAACATAATTCTCTGCTTCGTTCTTGCTTTAAGGCAAAATAATAATGTCGTTGCGAGGTTGAGCTCAGCATCAATTTGCGTAAAGGCGCGGCTTGTCCTTTTGCGCAAAGATGCACAGCTAAAAGCAAAAAAAGCTATCTTCGTGGGAAAAACAAACAATTTAAAATAGAATTTTGAATTTAAAGAACGAATTACCCCCATACAGCAAGGCCCAGTATGCTCAGTATTGTTATAGGACTAAGGCATAGATTGCAGTCCACCTTATAAACAACGTGTTTGTGACTCAAAATATCCCATAGATTCAGCGAAAGCCTTGGATACGTTTCTGGAGTGCCTCTCAGTAAATACCAGATATACCTTCATCTTGTTTTTATAATGCCAGCTTGTATTAGAGCTTTCCATAACTTTTGGTTTGGAGGGGAAAACGTGCCTTTGTTCCATAAACCAAACTTTATGGACACAGCATAGTGAGTCTGGGCAGGTAGCAAAACCATTACCTGTAATCTAATCGCCCCATTAAGGCGTGGCGCACCACTTACCTGGTGTTCATTCTATGCATTTGGAACGTACTCGAATCAGTTATCATTAAAAGAGTGCTGAAACTTCATATTTCTAAATGTTTTCCCGACAATACCACCGCAAAGTTTCCCACAGCCAACATAACACCAGTATAGGTAAATGCAAGGAGCCCAGTGTCTTTGGCTTAATTGTCTTTGTCAGGAACTATTTCTGCTACATACAAGGAAATGTTGGTAACCTAACATATTATCGATTTGGGTGCAATTTTAAATGTATGAGCATGCGCCAAAACGAACGTTTTCTGATAGATGATTATCTGACTTTCTGACACTTCATTCGTGACACAGAATTGCAGATTCATATAATTGAATCATAATAATATGGCGATGCTTCAGAGAAATATGTTCTATTTCATAAATGAGGATGTTGCCTACTTCAAAAAGTTAAGTGTCTGATCAAAAACAATAGCGCAGATGGAAGAAGACAGATGGAAACATGTATGAATATCAATACATGGTTAGGTCAGGTTGTGTGCATATAATGCCAATTTAAGTCAGAGCCCTGACAATTTAAAAGGAAGGAGAGTTCAAGGACAGTTATTTAAATCTCCCAAATATGTACAAGTGAGTAAATACTCAGATGAGAAGATTCTGAATAGCATGTCAGATGCAGATGTGAATTTGTCGTGATTTTGTACAAGCCAGGTTTTTTGTATGAAGTTGAAATAGGCAAATATTGTTTCCGTACGGTTCCGTTGCCATGGTTTGAATTGAAATATAACAGGCCGAGACTTGCTTGTTTGCATGCTTGATGAGCATTTGGTAATTCTGTAGTTTTGCATTGGCATTAAAAGGGCTGTCTGAGGAAAATGTACTAAGATGAGTTTGCGTCGTGGTGATAAAATGAGCTTTCCTTATTTTCTATGTCAGCTTCCACGACTACCCTATTTCATGCGCATAACCTTGGGCATTTCATTGCACCTCTAATTGACTTAAACTAGGTGACGGTTGCAATGGTGAGCCAAATGTAACAGGAAAGGAAAACAGGTGATGTCAGCCATTCCAATATGTCACGTTGGGCCTTGTGTCCTGTATGTGGAAGAACCATGCCACTATATCTAGAAACTAACATGCGCGCGCGCACACACACACACTCATACGCAAACACATCTGGTCGAGCTCAGACAGCAAGGGGTATGGATGTTTGCCAGGCGCTGTTAAATTAACAAACTACAGTTGCAGTCAAGGGAGAAGGATTGGCCTCAGATCAAGAATCTCTTGCCACTCTCCCGACTCTCAACAGATCGGAGAAATGCAGCCGCCTTCTCTCTCGGTGGCACGAGAACCTCCAATTATTCTGTAACAACACGTTGCCATGCCATTTTATCCAGCACAGATACAACAGTTCGTGAACACTCAAAGGTGCGTCACCACGCATGCGCCATCCTGCAGTTACTGCATACCTGTTATCCTGACTTTGCTCCTTAACAAAAGATGCGTTACTTGGAATGGTGGTAATTGGAATTAATAACGGATTTGTTTAAATTAATCTGTAATATTTTAACAACCAAAACAAACCACTAAACACATCAGTGTCAAACAAGAATTCACATTCTAATATTTTATTTTAAGCTCTTCGTATTATTTCACATCACAGATAGATGGTGCTTACAGATCTAATAGGTCTATATCAAATGAATTTATGCAAAACCCATGCATGCAATGAAACAAAATTAAGTTAAACCATTTAATCTCCTAAATATGCGCAACTTGAACATAACATTCCATTCTTACGTGCAATTCGCAAAAAGGAATTTAACCGGCATACTGATACCACACATGAACGAAATATTGTTGTTCATTAATAAAATAGTCTAAAGAACGAGGCATGTTCCACATCTCGGTTTCATTCACGAAATTATTGACGTCAAAAACGTGGATGAGATAAACTTTTGCCAATTTATTTTTATTTTCTAATTTTCATTTAAATACAGTTTTCAGTCATCCTTGTAATATTTCTAAAATAGGAAATGGACCTTCATTAGATGTTTGCCTTCGTTGCATTTCTTATCCCCATTCTGTAATCACTTGCTAAGCAATTCATTTCTAACCTGGTTTAACATACAATGATGTCAATGCATTATTGACTCCTTAATAAGCCACTAACACCTTTTTTGTCGGCTTGACAAGTTCGCTGGGGGGTGGGGGGGGTGACGTCACATTTCCTCAGGTAAGAGAAGGCGTAGCCTAGGTTGCGTGCGCCAGCAGTGTCATCCGTTGCCATCATGTCAGGGCACAGCTGCCCCCTTGTCAAGACAGTAGGCCGATATCAACTCAACGTCAGATTTAACAATTAGGCCTATGACAAGTATGACAATAACAAGTATGAAATTCAATTGCACTGAGATCTAAATATAGCGCAAGGAACCTTTCCAAAGTTTCCATGAAACGGGGACTTTAGCATAAGAAACATTTAACTTTAGTTTATTTATGTATCATGTCATCATCGCAAAATAGATACCCTTTAAGGTTACTAAATTATGAATGTCAAAACATACCTTTGTTTATCTATGCGGGAAATGGCAATGGGTTTCACCTGGCCAGTGCAAACCAGTTTCGTAACTTTTTTGTAGCCTTGTATGCTTATGGTACGTTTTTATATACTGGACTCAGGAACACTTCCAAAACAAAATGTCGACTTTGCTTAAAGATAGAATTCACCATATCATCATCTACAGAAAGTCCTACACTTCATCTTTAACCAAGTTCTTGAGTAGGCTATCTGTTTTTGTGAGCTATGAGTAAAGCCATTTAATTGCATTTCTAAAACCATAAAAACAAACGTATTAAACTTTATTTTCAAATGATCCAAAAGTTTGACTTTCAGCAACAGGAAATGTAATACCAGTGTTTAAAGTTATGGATCGCAATCAAAGCGTGTCAGTGAATTAATTTGCCTATTTAATTTTTTTATTTTTCCAGAATAGGTTATTTTTTTCCATTTTGAACTCTCATTGAAAGACATGCATATACTCTGGCTTCTGCTTTGTTTGCAACCCGATTGCACCATTGTCGCTAGCCCCACTTTTGTCACCCGTTCTCTTATTTCAGTCTGCTCGGAGCCAGTCGCCAACTGAAACCTGTGATCAAAGCAACAAGGACCGCCACTGTATAACAATGCAAACAGATATGTTATCAGAAAACAAGCCATCTCTCAATTCCCAGCGCCGGGCAGCTAGAGTCGCTGGCTTGTCTGGGATGCAGAGCAGACCTGTCCGCGTTTTATAGACACTGCGCAAGATCTGTCTCCATCCAGGGGCGGACACTCGGATGCGACGTTTATTGGCAAAGAAGGTCGAGACAAAGCGGCGCAGGGGTTCGGCAGTTTTGCCCCTTGGCTTTCTCGTGAGCCATACTTTGGTCTCCTTTAGTTCACAATTTGTTAAATGATCAATTGACACTTCCTATACAATCACAGCTAAATGACACGCGCTGATGCGTAATTTTAGTAGCCTAAAATCACAAACCGCAAGCTCTCATAGCAACAGTTACGGCCGTCTTTTTCGAAGATCTGTCAAAGCCCTCATTGGAATCAGGATTATCCCTTATGCAATTGACAGGGTGAACACAAATCAAATACGACTGTTGACTATATTGGTTAGTTCCCTAACATCTTAAATGCGTGTGATGAGATCATTGTCAGTGTTAAATCAATTTAAGTTGATAACCAACCATGATCCCCACTGCTCAGAGGCGCAGACACCCATTTTCAGGTGAGCAGCCGGGCGTGACCGCTCCTTCACGGTCTGTGGTTGTGCAGCCAAAGCATTATGTCTCCTGATAATGACCAGACATAGTGGACGTGTTAATTTGGGAGGGGGTGCAAGATAAGAAGTTGTGGCACTCAAATTCGTTAAGTACAACCACAGACAGACACTCTCTCTCTCTCTCACACACACACACACACACACACACACACACACACACACACACACACTGAGAGAGGGAGAGAGATGTGCTCCATACATGTGAAAATGTGCTTGGGTCCAATATAGCCTTCTTCACACTGGGCTGACCCGCAGGATGGCGTAAAATGAACGTCCATCCAGAGTGTCCAGACTCGTTTGACATTTCACATAGAATAGTTAGGCTAATCGTATGTAAGTCTGCTGTTTAATTTAGGTTTACTGTAATGTAGTATCGCAAACACGTTACCAGGTTACAGTGACAATGGGGCGAGTATCAGTCTCATATGACTGCAATGATGTAGCCTCTGGGTGATCAAAGAGTTACTAAGTCATGTAATCATGTTGACATTATCGTCAATATGTAAAGGGGCCTCTTTATCTAAAGGCTACAGGTAAGCGAACCGTAACGTGAGGATAGGAATTACTTGGCTAATAACAATACGTTTCACTTCAATAATTCAAACGACTGAGGCAAGATGCCTGTTCTTTGTGACGGTTCATTAAAACGTAACAAATAGGCCTACCATGATTGTAGACTATCATTGTAATAGGTTACAACGAAAGGTCTATACGTCAAATAAATCAATCAAATATCTACATTCTGAGTTGGTGGTAACAGGCTAAAATTAAGACGAGGCTACTGTTTCATAAAACAAACCAAGCTTGGAATCGTCGCTTTTGTAGATGGAATGACATGGACGTCCTCAACTACTAGGCCTGCCATTTACGAACATTAGGATTCTAATGATTGACTTCCAAAAATACAAACATCAAACGACGCAAAACAATGCGGGTTGGTCTAGATCACCAGGGAGGCCTCTGTGGCAGTGAGCAAAGGGAGGTCGATCTTAATTCTCCATAACAAAAGTACAAAGGCAATTCGGAGACCAAAGACAATTTAACACCTCCTTCGCCATGTACGCGCCCAGGCGGCGCCGTGGCGGATAGACCAGACCGTGTCTCTCATTAGAAAAGATGGGACGACCTGGAAGATATAAAAGACAGGAGAGGAGAGAGAGGGGGTTCAATCTGTGGCTACAAAACAACACAACCCACTCTATAAACCAACTTCTTTGAGTGAGGTTAGCGGTGCGGTGAAGGAGTAACTTTGGCCTTGGCAGCTTTAGTCGAATGCGTGGTGATTTGGGATTCTGAGTCGTTTGGATTAATATTTCCAGCATTCAACGAACGTCAAATTTGGGAAGTTATGCACAGCAATACGTGTGAGTAGCTTTATATCCATTCCCCAACCTTAAATATGTTTCGAATGCAATGTGTAGGCCTACACAAACTCCACATGGCAACTGGAATCTCTTTTTCGATTATGTCAAGGTGTCATGTTGTTATGGCGCGGAAATGCGTGGATCTGTGGCTATGTTGAGGTTATACGTCTGACTTGTGTGTTAAAAATTAAACTTCTGCATCGAGCTCTTATAACGATCATTTCCCTCTTGCCTTTTGTAGTAACCGAAGGCCGAGAATCACCGGCTGCTTCACACGCCAATCCAGACAGCGACCAGGGGGAAGAGGACACAAGCCCTCGCAGCGCTCTTTTCAGTGGAGTAGATCAGAGTCGGAGGCACCGGACTGCCTTCACGCGAGAGCAACTCTCCCGCCTGGAGCAGGAGTACTGCAAGGAGAGCTACGTATCTCGGCCAAGGAGATGCGAGCTGGCGGCAGCTCTCAACCTTCCGGAGACAACCATTAAGGTGAGTGTATTGCGCATGCGCAGAACAAGCTTGGAACAGAAAGCTGTTGCTTTTAAAACTAGCGGCTGTTTGGTGTTCTAAAAATAAATGGCACCAATGTACGATATATCTCCAGTGTAAAATATTTAAAAATCTGCTCGATACTATTAATCAGTTTTGTTCAAATAATAATGTCAAATGTGTTGAAGATGCCCACCATGAAACCTATAAACCAATTAGATGAAAAAGACAGCAGATATTAGCAGAATTAAAACTCAGTCTGGTTTCTGTTGTCCGATCCAGGTTTGGTTCCAGAACCGACGCATGAAAGACAAGAGGCAGAGACACAGTCTGAGCTGGCCTCACCCTCTGGACCCCAACCTCTGTGCTCTCATGGTGAGCCAGGCCAGTGCCGGCCTGCCCTACTCCCTACTCCCACACCTCCCGCTGCCCCTCTACCCACACTTGGGGCTGGCGCCCACCGCCTCCCCGCTGCCAAGCCCCTTCGCCCCTCCTCTCAGGCACCTGGACCCCCTCCGGCTCTCCCAGTCCCCCTACCCCAGACTTGGAGGGCTGCCACCAACGACCCTCTATACCCCCACCCACGCAATGCACCACCCCACTGCCTGCCCCTGTCCCCACTGTCTGCACTGGGGAACAGACCAACTCTTCAAGGTCCGAGGGGTAACTCCTCTGGGCTTGACACCAGCCAGCAGCCCCAAAGCTTCAGTGGTGACTATGGACCATAGGGAAGAGGTGCCTATGCCCAGATGATGAATAATCAGAGGGTGAGCATCTCTGTCTTTTGCAACGCACAATCATTTAGGACAGAGAGGTCATTTGTGAAGGAGAGCATGCAAATCTGGAATGTCTATACTACAATGTTACACTTCTGTTTTGTGTGCTTGCTACATTCTCTGCAGGCTGAGAATCAATACTACAGGAATTATTTAAGATTTGAATATAGACACTACAGACATAGCACAATCAAGCCAACCATGGGACGTACCATTTGGTAGCAATATCTCTCAATACACTGGTTTTGTCTGTACTGAGGGTTGTTTATTTGTTTACAAAGTGAAACTGAATCGGTCAAATTAGCTGCATTAATACTGACATTAGGAAGGTATGTAGCATGTGCCTACATAGAAATACTTGAGAAAGTTCCTTGGTTGCTCTGCAAAATTTTCTATCTTAAAGATTATTTTATTATGCCTGCACCAAATGTGTATTTTCAAATGTGAAAATGTGTTGTAAATAAACCAAACATGTGTATTAATAAATATTTATGAAATAAATATTCTGTTTGCTTCTTTAAATTATGACTGACTCACTTAGTTACACCCATAGTATATTTCATATGTTTAATAGGTGACTAAAGTGACACAGAAGTAAAACAAAGGTAGACATTTCTGACTTCATCGCTGAATGTCATATTCATCATGTTAACTTTAACGGTGCACATGAGGTCATTAGAATGCATCCAGACTATAAACCACATAGCCCCTCATTACAATGCTGCACCCTGATGACATGGGAGGACTCTAATTAAAAGGAATAAAAACAGAGTCTGGCCGTGTCCCACTGTCTGGTGAAATGGGCAGCAGACGCAAATTATGCCAGGAGACAAAACATGGACAGGTGCACATCAGGTGCCGTGTAGGCATATGTGCTCCTTCTCCATCATATCCCATTCTCCATCTCTATCTCTATCTATCTATCTCTCCCACAAACTCTCTCTGTCTCACACACACACACACATACTCGAATACCCTTTACCTAACCGTTTGTCACTAATAGGATCAGTAGACACATAGCTGGGTCTGTGAGCCTACGAGAGACAGCAGAAGTCACTGGTTAACCCAGCCCAGCTCCAGATGGAGACAACAGATACGGGACCCATGAGCAATGTTTAACCATTCCATAAAAAGCCATCCATTTCCATCTTCCACGCCGAAATAGTGTTGAAAACCCACATGCATTCTCAAAGCTATGTGTCTGTTCAGCAGAAAGCAGTTAAGTATCCCAATTTCTCGAGCTCATATTTCTTGTCTTGAAATGGATTGTCCAATCACTTGATACTGTGTTTAAAACACATTTGGACATTTCTAGTGGATTTAAGAATGGCTTAAACTCAACACTTGTTAGCTCAGCTGCCCGATACAAGCTCGATGTTATTTGCTTGCTATGTGTTCATGTTTTCTGTTATTTTTGAAGCTTCACTTGCATGTTTGTGTTCAACTTCTTGCATCCACATAAAAGACCTATAAATGTGTGTAAATGGATCATTCTAAATGTGCTATTGTTAAAATAAGCATCTGAGATCTGCTTCAGACAGAATATTAAGAAACTACCATTTTTGTTTGACGTACTGACTTACGCATTATTGATCAAATACCCCAATGAGACAGAGATGAATGATTTCTTCTATATAATTACCCCAACCTGTTTTTATGTGATTAAAGAGCAGTGTGCCTGTGGTCAGGTGTGCGGCTGCATTACACTTCACACACCTGTTCAGGTGTTTAACAGACATCAGGTGCACACAGGCAGGCTAGACATGCATGAAACAGTGATGAGACACTGGAACCTGGCTCTGACAACCAGAGTCTCTTATCTCTGTTCCACTGCCACTAAGCATTTAAGCACAGCATTTACCCCATATATTTGCAAAGTTGACTCTACAATTAAATCAACATTCACCCCTATCTATAATACAATACCAAGGGCGTGAATATGTTTTGAAGTGTCCAGATTCATATACAGCATTGACAATCCATCGCTATCATTTCTGCTGAGATTCACAAGAGCTGAGCGGTCCATGCGGTAATGGTCCAACCACTGTGAATGAATCTTCTGTGATGCAAATGATCTCCCGCCCAACAGTCCGCAATCCGCCATAACCCAGACAGGTGACCAGTATCGTAAAAGAAGCCAGGAAGGTAGGACCTGACTGTAAAATGGAGGGGGTGTGGAGAAAGGGGAGAGAGAGATTGGGGAGAGAAGCATGAGAGGGTGGGGGAGTTGAAAGAGAAAAGGAGGGAAGGAGGGAGGGATGGAGGGAAGGACAGAGAGAGAGGAGCTTGAACAAGAGGACTGAATGAGACAAGACAGAAAAAGGAACGCCCTCTCCACCAGAATTCTGGGAAACTGGAATGAGGTCTCAGGGAATGGTGGGAAGCCGGTGGAGAGAGCAGGACAGTAAAATCCTCGTCATTGTCCAGAGGACGCCACTGTGTGATGTTTACAGCTTCCTGCTGGAGCACTGCTGCTGGTGGTAGGACCGCCAGGCTCTGGGGGGAACAGCCACACATCATCTGCTCACACACTCCAAGCGTCTGCCTTTTTGTCTGACCAGACCACTGGGACCACACCACACCAAACAAAAGTCATGTCTCCTTTCATCTCCACTGTGACATGTTCATCACGTGTACAGCTCCTAGGAAGATGTAAAACTCATACAGGGGTTTCAAGCTCCTGCAGGACACACTAGACAGCACTAGAGAGAGACATCAAGGGCACACACAGGCTTGAGTTCCACAGGAACACAGCACACAGGCAGACCAGCTTTTTTCTACATCTGAATGTATCCCAAGAAGAGTTGCCATAGTCACTTTTAGTTTAGCCTTCATTGTCTGTATACTGTAATCATACACTTTATATTCATTTAAACTGAATGTATACCTCATATACTTATTTAAATAAATGTAGACCTTATTTAGCTATGGTGTCAGTCTCAACACCTGGCTTTCCAGCGGGTATTCTATTCTATTACAGAACATGCTAGTTTATGTGTGGTCATGCAGACAAATGACACAGAGGATCTCCAAGATGAGCTCAGAATAGCAGACTAGCTTCATCCTCAGAATCAAAGGACAGGGGAATTCCATCTGAATCCAGCCGCTCCACCAGACGGCACACATACACACCCTTTACACACACACACACACACACACACACACACACAGGGGCTGTTGTAGGCCTCACACTGGCTCCATCAACTGTACTGTGCTTTACTACTGCTGAAGCCGCAGTGACACAGACAGATGTGCTCTGTGTTTTATAGCTTTTTTTTGCACACTGGCAGTCGTTCTGTTGGACTGAACAGCCTACGAGCTGGTAACAAAAAATCCAAACTGAACATCATTGCAGTGTGGAATGGATGTTACAGGACTACTGATGATTTTCACTTGTTGACCAGTTTTTCTTTATATTGGTCGACTATCTACTGGTACAGTGCTGGTGCTAACATTACTGCTAGTGCTAGCTGTTGCCAGTGGGTATTTCATCTTTAGATTCCAGGTTTCCCACTCTAAGTGAAATGTAAAATTCCATGACTATTCCCCGACTTTCCCTGACAAAATAAAACTAATTTCTATGACCTGAACAGTCACATTCAAGAATACTTTTTTAGAGTGGGAGATAAATAAATGGGTATTGAATGAACAAAGTTGGGCTAACCACAACTACTCAAGCAAGCAATAAAGCTAATAACCAGATATACATCAATTCTGAGTGGAGATATATTTGTATTAATGTATTTTGGCAAGTCAATTTTAAACTGCTACAACATGTCCATGTCTGGAATAGACTTTCCAAAATTCCATATAATTCCATGACCCGTGGGAAGCCTGAGGTTCTTAGATCCATGGCAAACATGTTGTTATTGCATTTTAGTACAGCTGTATACAACTGGCATGTCAAAGTGGAACAGGTCTCATTTTTGGTGAAGTACTATACTGTACATAGGAAAGTCTAGGCCGTTTAGCCGCTAGCCATTTTGTCCACAGCTTGTTGACTGCTACCTACAGCATCCATTAGTGATTTTTAATAGTTGAGTAGTCGACTATTTGACTAGTTAAAGTAACCCCTAGTGTGGATCATATCTTATCATCTGTCTGGACTCCACATACAGGTCATCACAGATTCCTTCTTGGCCATCTTGGTCTGCACTGTATAATAAATTGTGATCGGCATAGGCAGCAACTAACATTTGCTTGAATACTGTAATTTTTTGAGTATCTGTACTTTACGTTTTGGAAACTTATGCCTTTTACTCCACTTCATTTGAAAGACAAATATTGTGCTTTTGACTCCTGTACCTTTAAAATGAAGTACTCATTACTTGCAAACATAGCTTTGAAGTGATTTTTAATGGAATAATGCAATAGACCATATTCAAGTTCAAAGTACTTTCTTCATTTTGCTGATAGTTCAATTTCAACTTGGCATTCATGGCGACAGATAACATGATGATAACATTTCTTTACCAGAACAATCGATCATGGTGAAATTGGAATAAAGTTAAACAATCACCTGACATTCACCTCATAGCTACATCTTAATGTTAAATAAACTACTAACAACTCAATTGAGTTATCCTGTTTTGTACTTGGCTGTGAAAATAAGATTTGTGAATAGAGATTATGAATAGCAATTTAAAGTGCATTGTTGCATCCAAAGTTTTCTTTTAACAGTAGCAAAGTTATGAAATCAGGTAAAATGTAAACAAAATAAGCATTACATGACACAAATTACTTACTCTTTTTACGTACTCTTTGACTCAAGTAATAATTTAACTCAGCAACTTTCACTTGTATTGAAGCAATATTTGACCAGGAGTATCTATACTTAAAAAACAGAATCGGGTACTTTGTGCACCACTGATTGTGATTATGTGTGTACACAGTGACCGATTACGTGGTTTAGGCTACTAAGCACAGTGCTGCAGTAACATTGCATTTGAATGTACAGTGACAGTTATGGCTTTAAATACCCTCAGGAAAAGAGAGTCTAAGTTTGGATTTAGTTATATCATCTCTCACAGTAGCATTTGATGAGACATCTGAAAAAATGTCATTTGTATTATACCTAGTGAACAGATTATAACATTGTTTACACTACACTTGGACAATCAATTTACTGAACTGTCTTCCTTACTGATGCAAGATCAGTAGCTCTCATAGGCAGTGTGCTCATGTTCTGTCAAGTGGGACTTGCTTCTGATTGGATGGCAAGTTTTCGGTTGTGTGGTCAGTGTTGTTTTCTCCATGCTGATTGGTCGAGAGAGCTTGGACAACTGGATAACGGTAGGATAGCATGGCCAGAGAGGCTGCAAAACAATGAAGTGTACTCTATTTAGGTATACAGATTTATTGTAGCTCAAATAATAAACTAGCATTGAGTGAATGATTAATAATCATAGAAATTGTGTAACATAACAATAATGGTACAGGAAGTTACAGTACATAGTGAGCCATCTGGAGCAGAGATTACTTAATCTACTGTACATCTATTGTGATATTTCAGTGTGTGTCTTTTTTATTCTCCTCATAAAGCTTGACTTATCTCTCTCTCTCACACACACACCCACTGGGAACCACACTCATCAACTCTGTAACTCCTTCCCCCTCGCCACCACACACTCCTCTCTTCTGCCGCTGCTTCACCTACCCCCACTGCAAACAGCCTACCTGAGGTCCTGTCACTTTGGCCCAAGACCTCGAGGAGCTTCAGGACGGTGGGGTGTCCATTGCGCTGGACCAGGGGGAGACGGTCCGATATGACACACAGGCCGGGGTTGGAGAAGTGTCTCTCTGGGGAGCGGGGCCGCGTCACCAGCCTCTTCCTGCTCGAGGGGAAGCCCTGCGTCTGAATTTCCAGTAGACTGACGTCCTTCAGAGCCACGTCTGCCAGAGATGCACTGGCTACAGCGGCAGAGAGGGCAGAAGAGAAAGAGAGGTAGAGAGAGAGAGAGAGAGAGAGAGAGAGAGAGAGAGAGAGAGAGAGAGAGAGAGAGAGAGAGAGAGAGAGAAGGGGGGTATACAAGGGGTGAGCTATTGTAGTTTCTAGTTTCTAGGCAACAACATAAAAAAAAAAAAACTAAATTAGGGCAAAATCTAGTTTTTATGTCAGCTTAGCAAATGTCTGTTTACATCTCATTGTGATATGAAAGTATGTAAAGTAAGACACAATGTAACCATGATGGCATCAAAAAAAACTGTCCAGGAACAATCAATACACACCTCTACCCTTGGCAGTGCACTGGTTGGACAAAGCCACCTGGTGCTTGAAGCAGCTCAGGGACGAGGGGCATTTGGAGGGTAACGCCGGCAGTGCCACAGCTGGCACAGGTACCCTCAGCACAGGCCTGGACAGAGGCTGGACCCCCTCAGGTACCCTCAGCACAGGCCTGGACAGAGGCTGGTCCCCCTCAGGTTTCTGGAGTTGGGCCTGGCAGTGGTCCCTTGGTGGGAACCTGTTGACAAGGTCCATCCTCTTCTTCAGCACGACCATCTTACCACATTTGGAGCAGTGGTCCACCAAGGTGTCTGGCTGTGGGCACGAGGTCATAGAGAAGTGAATGGGTAACATGCTATGCTAACAAAATATAAATTTACCATTTTAGACCGTAACATGGAATATGGAAACCATCTGGAAATCAGGATACTAATATTCAAGGAAGTTAGACTGTCCACAGCTGGTTAACATGGAGACATCTGGCACTGTAATTGCCAGACAATACTAGAGGAGAGCTAAAACTTGTTCATTGACTTGCAGAATATTTATAAATGCTCTAATCACAGTGTCTTTACTGTACAGTTCAGTGTGTCTTTACTCACATTGTTAATGAGTGAGTCCTCTGCCCTGCAGCACAGTCGGTCCACGATTTTAGACTGAGGGGTTCCTAAGAGCTGGTAGACCTTCTCCACTACCCCCAGCTCTTTCAGCCGACGAGACCTCATCTCTGAGAAAGGCAAAGACTTCTTTTCATCTTCCTCTTCCTCACCAGGCTTCACCTTCAGGTTGGGGAGGAACCGAAGAGGCCTTGACTGTTGCTAGGAGACAACAGCTTCATGGTGATTAACCCATAAGGGTGGATAGAAGAATGTAAGAATGGATAGGAGTAGAGACCGCATGTAGTATAGAGTAGTATAGAGACCGCATGTAGTATAGAGTAGTATAGAGAACGCATGTAGTATAGAGACCGCATGTAGTATAGAGTAGTATAGAGACCGCATGTAGTATAGAGACCGCATGTAGTATAGAGTAGTATACGCATGTAGTATAGAGACCGCATGTAGTATAGAGTAGTATAGAGACCGCATGTAGTATAGAGTAGTATAGAGACCGCATGTAGTATAGAGTAGTATACGCATGTAGTATAGAGACCGCATGTAGTATAGAGTAGTATACGCATGTAGTATAGAGACCGCATGTAGTATAGAGTAGTATACGCATGTAGTATAGAGACCGCATGTAGTATAGAGTAGTATAGAGACCGCATGTAGTATAGAGTAGTATAGAGACCGCATGTAGTATAGAGTAGTATCGCATGTAGTATAGAGACCGCATGTAGTATAGAGTAGTATAGAGACCGCATGTAGTATAGAGTAGTATAGAGACCGCATGTAGTATAGAGTAGTATCATGTAGTTATAGAACCATGTAGTATAGAGTAGTATAGAGACCGCATGTAGTATAGAGTAGTATAGAGACCGCATGTAGTATAAAGTAGCACATCAGAGTACAGAGCCGCATGTAGTATAGAGCAGCATACCATGTGGTATAGAACCGCATGTAGCATAGAGAGTAGCATATCGATGTAGTAGAGACCGCATGTAGTATAGAGCAGTATAGAGAGAGTATGTAGTATAGTGCATATAGAGACCCATGTAGTATAGAGCAGCATATAGAATCCATGTAGTATAGGTAGTGACGCAGCATAAAAGCAGTATAGAGACCCATGTAGTATAGAGTAGTATAGAGAACCATGTGGCATAGAGCAGCATAGAGACCAGCATGTAGTATAAAGCAGCATAGAGAACCTAGTATAGAGACCACATGTAGTATAGAGCAGTATAAGCCGCATGTAGTATAAGTGGTATAGAGACCCCATGCAGTATAGAGCAGTATAGAGAACCACGCAGCATGTAGTATAGAGACCACACGTAGTATAGAGAGTAGTATAGAGGACCCATGTAGTATAGAGCAATTATAAGAACCCATGTAGTATAGAGAGCAAAGGTATAGAGAACCATGTGGTATAGAGATAGTATAGAGACACATGTAGTATAGGTAGTATAAGGAGACCATGTAATTATATAAGAGCAGCATAGATACCCGCATGTGGTATAGAGTAGTATATAGAGACGTAGCATGTAGTATAAGACGCAGCATTATCTTGCTGTAGTATAGAACCGCACATGTAATTATAATAGAGTATCACGTGCAGCATGAGCAGCATAGAACCCGTAGTGAGTATAGTAGCATAGAGAACGCATGTAGTATAGGTAATTATAGAGACAGTTATGTGGTACAGAGAATCAATAGAGACAGCATGTAAGTATGGAGCCACATGTAGTATAGAGCAGCATAAGAGACCCCATGTAGTATAAGAGCAGTATAGAGA